>NW_015091014.1:354068-370912 GCF_001431845.1 Calidris pugnax | reverse complement strand
TTCTCATCCCCCCAATCCCTTCCTCCCTCCCTCCCCGCGGTCCTAGCGCCGCCCGACGGACCCGCGACGGCTTCCCCGCGGTGTTTCGGGGGATAAACGGCGGCTTGAGAGCGGCGTACCGGCGGGGATAGGGGTCTGTAGGGGCCTATAGGGGCCTGAAACCTGGGGCGCAGGGGGTGACAGGGGCCTATAGGGGCAGTAAGGGCCTGACGCTGGGGGGTGCTAGGGGCCACAGGGCCTATGGAGTCCATATGGGCTATGGGGGCTTGGTACTGGGAGTGGTGGAGGCCACAGGGGCCTATGGAGGCCATAGGGTCTACAAGAGCTTGTTACTGGGGTGGTGGGAGCCACAAGGGCCTATAGAAGCCATAGGGGCTACAGGGGCCTGGTACTGGGGGTGGTGGGAGCCACAGGGGCCTATAGAGGCCGTAGGGGCTACAAGAGCTTGTTACTGGGGGTGGTGGGAGCCACAGGGGCCTATAGAGGCCGTAGGGGCTACAAGAGATAGGGGTCTGTAGGGGCCTATAGGGGCCTGAAACCTGGGGCGCAGGGGGTGACAGGGGCCTATAGGGGCAGTAAGGGCCTGACGCTGGGGGGTGCTAGGGGCCACAGGGCCTATGGAGTCCATATGGGCTATGGGGGCTTGGTACTGGGAGTGGTGGAGGCCACAGGGGCCTATGGAGGCCATAGGGTCTACAAGAGCTTGTTACTGGGGTGGTGGGAGCCACAAGGGCCTATAGAAGCCATAGGGGCTACAGGGGCCTGGTACTGGGGGTGGTGGGAGCCACAGGGGCCTATAGAGGCCATAGGGGCCTGCCCCGAGGCGTGCTGGGGACGAGTAAAGGCCTGGCACTGGGGGTGCTGGGAGCCACAGAGGCCTATAGAGGCCGTAGGGGCTACAAGGGCATGTTGGTGGGGATGGTGGAGGCCACAGGGGCCTATAGAGGCCATAGGGGCTACGAGGGCTTGTTACTGGGGGTGGTGGGAGCCACAGGCACCTATAGAGGCCATAGGGGCTACAAGGGCATGTCAGTGGGGATGGTGGAGGCCACAGGGGCCTATAGAGGCCATAGGGGCCTGCCCCCGGGTGTGCTGGGACCAGTAAAGGCCTGGTGCTGTGGGGGCCTCTACAGCGCAGAGCATGGGGTGAGCGCCCTTCCTACTCACCCTGCTCCCTCAGTTTGTGCCGGGTTTGTTGTTATTATTCTTCTTTATTAATTATTCCGCGGGTGCTGCGGAGCCTCCTGAGCTTCCTGCCTCGGGGGGCGGCGGGTTCACTGTGGCTGGGAGTTAGTTTATTTACCGTGGTTTATACCAGGCTGCAATAATGGCTGGTAGTAATTTTTGTGAGCACACCGGTGGCTATAAATAGACTACCGACATGGGCAACTTCCTAATTAATCCCATCCTTCTGTGTCATCCCTTATTAGCCTGTGTCTTCCTGTCGATCTGCCGACTGAACCAGCTGCTGCTCTCCACCGCTGCCCCGAGCCCAAGCTTGGGGACAAGGCTGTGGTCCCCCCTGGCGTGTGACGCGGCAACAGCCCCAAAGGATGAGCCCCCCACTCCCAGCCCCCCATTTCCCGCCTCCTCAGCGCCCATCTTTAACACTAGATGGTGGTATCTTCATGAAGCTTCATGAGAGGAGCAGCAACTGCCAGACATGGCACAAAAATCTCCCCCCAAAAGCCAGGTGAGATACTGGTGGTGTGAAAAAGCTGTTCCAAGCCCCTTCAGGGACGACGTGACAGCTACGAGCCCTTTTGCAGGGGGTTCCTGCACTTGCAAGGAAGGGCACGAGCAACCCCTAACTCCCCCCCGAGCACCCCAGGAGAGGCTGTGGTCGAGACACGCAGGAAGGCGACGGGGAAAACCCCAGCGGCTTCTCCGGGATCCCGGAGGGACGAGCCCTGGGCGGGTTCTAATCACCCAGCTGAGGATTTTGCCTCAGCTCCTGTGCTCTACAGAGGATTTGGGGGATTTGACCTGAGGCAGGGTGAGTATTAATTTGGATTATTGGGATATTAGCTTGAATATTAGCTGCCTTACTAAGGGGGATAAGTCAGGCAGGGCTCCGGGGCACCGCAGGCGCACAAATCCCCAGCAGCCTTCATGATCCAGCACTAAGGAATCGCTAGAGAAAGGTGAGGGGAAACTGAGGCACAGAAAAGGCACCTGCCTCACCCGATGCGACGCAGAGAGGAGCCAACACTCACCCGCCACGAGGCCACCCTTGGCCTTCATAATCATCTCCTGTGCTTTTCAGAGCTAAATTTAACCCCTGGCTTTGTGCAGTGGCTGCCTGTAATTCTCTGCCGCTTTGTTTCCTGCCTCGCCGCCGTGCAGAGGTTTCGCTCTGAGCACAGAAAAACTGCAGGGGAAAGTCCCTACCCCAAAGTTTGCTGCTGCTCAACCTTTTTTTTTTTTTTTTTTTTTATCTCAACTGCGACTCGCCGAGCCCACATCACGCTGCGGCCGCCCGGCTGGGGGAAGGAGGGCCCCCCGCCACAGTAAGTGCGTTTCTGCGGAAAACGAAGCATTTTTGGCTTCACAGGGTCCACACCCGGCCGTGTCGCGAGGGGACGGGGGTGGGGATGAGCTTTTCACCACGTTAAACCAGCTCTGTTCCCTGGCACTGAGGGAGAAGGCGGCTGAAGGCAGGTCCTGCCCCTCCGAGTCGCGCAGTGAACCCGGAGCATCCGATTTCCCCGGGATTTTTTTTTTTGGTCTTCTCCGATTGCTTCCTTTAATTGCAATTTGTGAAAGGCTTTTCAGGTTACGCAGGAGATTAAAATCTCCCGGTGCACCGTCCTCCTAGTGTCACAGAAGTAATTTGGGGGAAATGAAGATGCAGTTAACTGCTGAAAAAAAGCCAGCGGGGATCGTACAAAATCAATACCGGCTTGCTTGGGAATGACAGCTCCAAATCACACACTGCTGAATAATTAATTGGCACAGCTATATATAGCTCTCAGACAAAATATATCCTCTTAATCTTTAATTTGATGATGTTAGCTATGGAGTTAGCTGCTTCGGAGGGTGCAAAATGTTTATCCTTGGTTTTTAAAGAAGCGGCGGGACCCAAACAGCCAAAAATACCATGCGGTTACGGTCGCGGCTTGTTCTGTGGTGGGAGAAAGGCAGAAATACCTGCTCTGGGAGCGAACCTTACCATTTTGTCTGCAGTTTTCCTTGCGCCGGGTGCCTTTCCTTCAGGCTGGTGGGGATTCCTGCCCTTCACCCTTCACCGGGGAATCTGCATCTTCCCGGGCGGCAGAGGAGGCTCCATCAAACCCATCAAGCCAAGCCCCTAATTACAGACCCAGAGCTTAAATTTGCAGTGCTGAGCAGCAGTGAACCTGGAAAATATGACAGGAAGCAAAGCCCATTTGCATATTTATGCTAATGGGCGATCGCACGAATCTTTCAAATTAAAAAGTACTTTGCAGATGGCTTGCAGATTTGTATCGAGCTTCGGTTTTATTTATTATCTTTCAGACTGGTAATAATTGGTGCAATATGGTAAAACTGGAAAGTCTAAGTCCACAATACAGCTGTTAAAGCGGGGAGAAATGTGTTGAACACAATGCAGGGGAGCTTTTCCTTTGTAGTAACAATATTTGGTTAACTCAGACTCAGATTTTAATTTTCAGGGTGGTTTTGAGAGCAAAAGGGGCAGCTCGAGGCCGAGCACCTGAAAGAAAGGGGAATTGTGTCCCCGTACTTGGGCACGTATGGGTTTGTTGTTGGGAGTTTGTTTGCTCTCATACCACTGCATGAGAAAAAATTAGGGCCCTTGGTACCAAGGGAATGGGAAGTGCAACTTTTTCCAGGGAGATTTTTCAATAAATGGGACTTTTGGGTTGGTCAGAGCTGAGCTTGTGGCCACTGTGGGCTGAGGGGTGGAAAAGCCCAACTTGGCTGCTCAGTTATCCCCTGACTTGGATAGAATCTCACTTCCCTTTTCAGTTGGTTTTTTTTCTGTCTAAATTGTAAGAGAACTGGGAGTGCTTCTTTCTTTACAGCTCTAGGGTTGTGAGCACGTGGGGTCTCCAGGGATCCTGCAGCTCCACTGAGCCCGGTCCTCCCCATCCCACCAGTTTGGGGGAACCTCGGTGGCTCCTCACTGCCTTCAGGTCTCACACGACCAGTCCTTTTTTGCTTTTCTCCTCATCAGGCGCGATGGAGATGGAAGAAATATTCCTCCAGCTCTGCGAGGAGGTCGCCAGGCTGCAGGATCTGTGCGCCAAGCAGGGCAAGCTCCTCCAGAAGTTGACCACCAGGAAGGGACCCATCCTCGGTAAGACTCTGGGGCCGGGGGGGTGGGTTGAAACTCCAGATCCGGGCTAATAAATGTCATTTGAACCTTTGTCCTGATACTGGCAAGAAGTTTCCTGCAGCAAGTAGGGGGGAATGTGAAGCTGATGGAAGGCAGAAACGTGCTCTGCAACCAGTGTCGTGGCTTTTTGGCTTCATCTTCTCCATTAAATGTGGACTAACATGTGTCTGTGTCTGCTTAGAGTCGTGTTAAAGCCGCCGCAGTCATGTCGCTGCTTCTTCACACCTCTTGCCTCCTGGGGAGAGGGGGAAGGAGCGTGGGGCAGATGGTACCCGTTGCCTAGAGCGGTTTTGGCAAGCAGGACTGACAGTGGAGCTTGGAAACCACCCGGGGGAAATGTCCTCACCCTCCCCAACAGCCTGTTTTTCCAAGAAATCTCCCTCCTGGTCCCCGGGCTGGTCCGTGTGCTCGTCTGTGCCCCCCAGGCTGTCACATCGCTCCCACAGGGGGTTTTCTGTGGTCGGGAGGGATTGACTCGGGCAAACGATTGCTCTGTGCTGCAAAACCAGCCGCCGGGCTGGCTCTCGTGCTCCCCTCCCTGGCATTTGCCTCCTTTCCCTCCAGCTCTGCTGTCTGTCTGTCTGTCCTTCCTGGGGCTGGTGCGCAAATAAATGTCTCCAAGCAAGGCCTAAACCAAAGCCTGGGACCCAAGCCCATCACTGGGACGAGCCCAGCTTTTGGGGACATGGTGATGTCTCAACATCTCTTAAGGTAGTTAATGCTCCTCCAACCCTCAGCCCTCTCTGGCTGTCTCCAGCTGCCCTTTCTTCACTGGTCCACCCTTGTATTTCATTGAGCAATGGGGATGGACAAGTTTTGCCAGCGAGGAAGTAGCACCCAGTTGTTTCGCAAGCACAAAAGGCAAACGAGGCAATGGGAAGGGAAAAAAAAGGCCGATAAAAGTCCCAGGAATTACTGCTCTGGCTTGTTTTCTTTCAAAGATATCCCCGTGTCGCTGCCGATCCAGTGCACGGAGGATATGGTGGCGGAGGAAGGGGAAAGGCCACCAGACGGCCACCAGAAACGCTTGGGGGCCTTGATATCTGCCACCTCCACCCTGGAGGGCTCCGCTCATCCCCTGGTGAAGCCACAAGCCACCGGCACGTTGCCCAGCTTTGACAGCAAGTACCCACCAAGCGCCGGGAACGGCAGCATCTTTGGTGGTGGAACTGGAGGAGCAGCTCTTGCCGTAGCTTTTGGCGGCAACGAGGCGGAGAGGAGAGAGAGGGTGGATATAAACGCGTGGCTGAAAACCTGCAGGATGTTTCCTGCCATGAAAGCCCCCAAAGAAGAAGTGAGAGCTTGCTGCAGCCCGCAGGAGTTTTTGGCACCGAACCCGGTGGTCGGGGACTCTTTCCTGACTCTTCTGGACCTCTACGATGCCCCTGAAGCCCTTCGGAGGGAAGATGATTCCCAGGAAAACGCTCTGCCTGCTGAGGCTGACATCCCAGTAGAGATCCGAGGACCTGTGAAGGTAAATTGGGAGGTTGAGGGGGACTTTTTGTCTGTGACTTTTGCATGCTCTTACCAACATAACCAGCCCTCCTTGTGACTCAAATTGCCCGTGTTTTCCACTGATAAAAGAGGGGGTTTGTGAAGTTTTTGAAGAAGCTTATCTGTACTTTAAAAACCATTTTGATTCTTGTAAGTCAAAAGTATGAATAGCCCCTGCCTTCGTGACCACAAGAGGAAGTAAATGTTTCTGAATTCCATGTGCTAATGATAAAAAATGGGATCTTCTCAGCATTAAAGTAGAATCCTTCATTATAAATCATTGAAAATGATCTTCAGGGGTACCCCAGTTGTGGAAGCAGGACAGAAGCCCTTAAAAATGGAAAAGAAATGTTACGTACCAATTAGCAAATGATGGGATGAGAGGAAACAGCCTCAAGTTGTACCAAGGGAGGTTTAGGATGGATATTGGGAAAAAATTCTTCCCCAAAAGGGTTATCAAGCCTTGGAATGGGCTGCCTGTGGAAGTGGTTGAGTCACCACCCCTGGAGATATTTAAAAGATGTGGCACTTAGGGATGTGATTTAGTGGTGGGCTTGGTGGCGTTAGGTTTATGGTTGGACTCAATGATCTTCAAGGTCTTTTTCCAACCCGCGTGGTTCTATGATTCCATGCTCTTCCCGGTGTCACGGCACAGTTCAGCCTTCAGCATCCTCTCCCTCAGCCCTGCTGTAGCACGGGAGCAGCTGTGCCAGAGCAGAGGTTTAGGGTTATGTCCTGAAAAGCTCTCCAGGCACCTGATTCTCCAATTCCCAGGGGAATTGGGTACGTAAAAACCCCCTGGGATCTGGCTGCACTTGGTACACTTTGGGAGAAGTCCCTCCCGTCATCCTTCCTTTCATTGAGGAACCCTTGAAGCAGTCGATCCAGTCTTGGGAGGGAAAAAACTGCATCGACCTCCTTTCGATCTGCAAATTAAATGAGCTCCCAAGTATTTCCTTTATTCTCTCTGATTTATACGCCCCCCAAAAGGATGATTTCTAAAGACATCCTTAACTCTGGCCCCTCACTTCTCCTGTTAACCCTTCACAATGTGTGTCACGGGAGGGACACCAGCCCTGGACTTCCCAGTGAGGGTCCCTATGATGCCAAACCCATTTCTTTTCATTTCTTCTTCCAAATGAGGCCCTTAAAAATTATTTCCCAACTGCTGTGGCTACATATTCACAGGAAAAGCTATTGATTTTCAGCCTGGGCTATATTTAGAGGGTAGTTTCTTTTTAAGAAGAAGGAGAAGAAAGAAAGTGGAAGCGGTATCTGTCTGGTAAAGCCCTAATGTGCCTTATCAGCACTTAAACGATAATGGCACAGAAAGGAAATTACAAATGGGCTCCAGTTTGCTTCTCACAAAAGCACTTTTCTCAAAGGGGGATAAGTCAGGCAGGGCTCCGGGGCACCGCAGGCGCACAAATCCCCAGCAGCCTTCATGATCCAGCACTAAGGAATCGCTAGAGAAAGGTGAGGGGAAACTGAGGCACAGAAAAGGCACCTGCCTCACCCGATGCGACGCAGAGAGGAGCCAACACTCACCCGCCACGAGGCCACCCTTGGCCTTCATAATCATCTCCTGTGCTTTTCAGAGCTAAATTTAACCCCTGGCTTTGTGCAGTGGCTGCCTGTAATTCTCTGCCGCTTTGTTTCCTGCCTCGCCGCCGTGCAGAGGTTTCGCTCTGAGCACAGAAAAACTGCAGGGGAAAGTCCCTACCCCAAAGTTTGCTGCTGCTCAACCTTTTTTTTTTTTTTTTTTTTTATCTCAACTGCGACTCGCCGAGCCCACATCACGCTGCGGCCGCCCGGCTGGGGGAAGGAGGGCCCCCCGCCACAGTAAGTGCGTTTCTGCGGAAAACGAAGCATTTTTGGCTTCACAGGGTCCACACCCGGCCGTGTCGCGAGGGGACGGGGGTGGGGATGAGCTTTTCACCACGTTAAACCAGCTCTGTTCCCTGGCACTGAGGGAGAAGGCGGCTGAAGGCAGGTCCTGCCCCTCCGAGTCGCGCAGTGAACCCGGAGCATCCGATTTCCCCGGGATTTTTTTTTTTGGTCTTCTCCGATTGCTTCCTTTAATTGCAATTTGTGAAAGGCTTTTCAGGTTACGCAGGAGATTAAAATCTCCCGGTGCACCGTCCTCCTAGTGTCACAGAAGTAATTTGGGGGAAATGAAGATGCAGTTAACTGCTGAAAAAAAGCCAGCGGGGATCGTACAAAATCAATACCGGCTTGCTTGGGAATGACAGCTCCAAATCACACACTGCTGAATAATTAATTGGCACAGCTATATATAGCTCTCAGACAAAATATATCCTCTTAATCTTTAATTTGATGATGTTAGCTATGGAGTTAGCTGCTTCGGAGGGTGCAAAATGTTTATCCTTGGTTTTTAAAGAAGCGGCGGGACCCAAACAGCCAAAAATACCATGCGGTTACGGTCGCGGCTTGTTCTGAGGTGGGAGAAAGGCAGAAATACCTGCTCTGGGAGCGAACCTTACCATTTTGTCTGCAGTTTTCCTTGCGCCGGGTGCCTTTCCTTCAGGCTGGTGGGGATTCCTGCCCTTCACCCTTCACCGGGGAATCTGCATCTTCCCGGGCGGCAGAGGAGGCTCCATCAAACCCATCAAGCCAAGCCCCTAATTACAGACCCAGAGCTTAAATTTGCAGTGCTGAGCAGCAGTGAACCTGGAAAATATGACAGGAAGCAAAGCCCATTTGCATATTTATGCTAATGGGCGATCGCACGAATCTTTCAAATTAAAAAGTACTTTGCAGATGGCTTGCAGATTTGTATCGAGCTTCGGTTTTATTTATTATCTTTCAGACTGGTAATAATTGGTGCAATATGGTAAAACTGGAAAGTCTAAGTCCACAATACAGCTGTTAAAGCGGGGAGAAATGTGTTGAACACAATGCAGGGGAGCTTTTCCTTTGTAGTAACAATATTTGGTTAACTCAGACTCAGATTTTAATTTTCAGGGTGGTTTTGAGAGCAAAAGGGGCAGCTCGAGGCCGAGCACCTGAAAGAAAGGGGAATTGTGTCCCCGTACTTGGGCACGTATGGGTTTGTTGTTGGGAGTTTGTTTGCTCTCATACCACTGCATGAGAAAAAATTAGGGCCCTTGGTACCAAGGGAATGGGAAGTGCAACTTTTTCCAGGGAGATTTTTCAATAAATGGGACTTTTGGGTTGGTCAGAGCTGAGCTTGTGGCCACTGTGGGCTGAGGGGTGGAAAAGCCCAACTTGGCTGCTCAGTTATCCCCTGACTTGGATAGAATCTCACTTCCCTTTTCAGTTGGTTTTTTTTCTGTCTAAATTGTAAGAGAACTGGGAGTGCTTCTTTCTTTACAGCTCTAGGGTTGTGAGCACGTGGGGTCTCCAGGGATCCTGCAGCTCCACTGAGCCCGGTCCTCCCCATCCCACCAGTTTGGGGGAACCTCGGTGGCTCCTCACTGCCTTCAGGTCTCACACGACCAGTCCTTTTTTGCTTTTCTCCTCATCAGGCGCGATGGAGATGGAAGAAATATTCCTCCAGCTCTGCGAGGAGGTCGCCAGGCTGCAGGATCTGTGCGCCAAGCAGGGCAAGCTCCTCCAGAAGTTGACCACCAGGAAGGGACCCATCCTCGGTAAGACTCTGGGGCCGGGGGGGTGGGTTGAAACTCCAGATCCGGGCTAATAAATGTCATTTGAACCTTTGTCCTGATACTGGCAAGAAGTTTCCTGCAGCAAGTAGGGGGGAATGTGAAGCTGATGGAAGGCAGAAACGTGCTCTGCAACCAGTGTCGTGGCTTTTTGGCTTCATCTTCTCCATTAAATGTGGACTAACATGTGTCTGTGTCTGCTTAGAGTCGTGTTAAAGCCGCCGCAGTCATGTCGCTGCTTCTTCACACCTCTTGCCTCCTGGGGAGAGGGGGAAGGAGCGTGGGGCAGATGGTACCCGTTGCCTAGAGCGGTTTTGGCAAGCAGGACTGACAGTGGAGCTTGGAAACCACCCGGGGGAAATGTCCTCACCCTCCCCAACAGCCTGTTTTTCCAAGAAATCTCCCTCCTGGTCCCCGGGCTGGTCCGTGTGCTCGTCTGTGCCCCCCAGGCTGTCACATCGCTCCCACAGGGGGTTTTCTGTGGTCGGGAGGGATTGACTCGGGCAAACGATTGCTCTGTGCTGCAAAACCAGCCGCCGGGCTGGCTCTCGTGCTCCCCTCCCTGGCATTTGCCTCCTTTCCCTCCAGCTCTGCTGTCTGTCTGTCTGTCCTTCCTGGGGCTGGTGCGCAAATAAATGTCTCCAAGCAAGGCCTAAACCAAAGCCTGGGACCCAAGCCCATCACTGGGACGAGCCCAGCTTTTGGGGACATGGTGATGTCTCAACATCTCTTAAGGTAGTTAATGCTCCTCCAACCCTCAGCCCTCTCTGGCTGTCTCCAGCTGCCCTTTCTTCACTGGTCCACCCTTGTATTTCATTGAGCAATGGGGATGGACAAGTTTTGCCAGCGAGGAAGTAGCACCCAGTTGTTTCGCAAGCACAAAAGGCAAACGAGGCAATGGGAAGGGAAAAAAAAGGCCGATAAAAGTCCCAGGAATTACTGCTCTGGCTTGTTTTCTTTCAAAGATATCCCCGTGTCGCTGCCGATCCAGTGCACGGAGGATATGGTGGCGGAGGAAGGGGAAAGGCCACCAGACGGCCACCAGAAACGCTTGGGGGCCTTGATATCTGCCACCTCCACCCTGGAGGGCTCCGCTCATCCCCTGGTGAAGCCACAAGCCACCGGCACGTTGCCCAGCTTTGACAGCAAGTACCCACCAAGCGCCGGGAACGGCAGCATCTTTGGTGGTGGAACTGGAGGAGCAGCTCTTGCCGTAGCTTTTGGCGGCAACGAGGCGGAGAGGAGAGAGAGGGTGGATATAAACACGTGGCTGAAAACCTGCAGGATGTTTCCTGCCATGAAAGCCCCCAAAGAAGAAGTGAGAGCTTGCTGCAGCCCGCAGGAGTTTTTGGCACCGAACCCGGTGGTCGGGGACTCTTTCCTGACTCTTCTGGACCTCTACGATGCCCCTGAAGCCCTTCGGAGGGAAGATGATTCCCAGGAAAACGCTCTGCCTGCTGAGGCTGACATCCCAGTAGAGATCCGAGGACCTGTGAAGGTAAATTGGGAGGTTGAGGGGGACTTTTTGTCTGTGACTTTTGCATGCTCTTACCAACATAACCAGCCCTCCTTGTGACTCAAATTGCCCGTGTTTTCCACTGATAAAAGAGGGGGTTTGTGAAGTTTTTGAAGAAGCTTATCTGTACTTTAAAAACCATTTTGATTCTTGTAAGTCAAAAGTATGAATAGCCCCTGCCTTCGTGACCACAAGAGGAAGTAAATGTTTCTGAATTCCATGTGCTAATGATAAAAAATGGGATCTTCTCAGCATTAAAGTAGAATCCTTCATTATAAATCATTGAAAATGATCTTCAGGGGTACCCCAGTTGTGGAAGCAGGACAGAAGCCCTTAAAAATGGAAAAGAAATGTTACGTACCAATTAGCAAATGATGGGATGAGAGGAAACAGCCTCAAGTTGTACCAAGGGAGGTTTAGGATGGATATTGGGAAAAAATTCTTCCCCAAAAGGGTTATCAAGCCTTGGAATGGGCTGCCTGTGGAAGTGGTTGAGTCACCACCCCTGGAGATATTTAAAAGATGTGGCACTTAGGGATGTGATTTAGTGGTGGGCTTGGTGGCGTTAGGTTTATGGTTGGACTCAATGATCTTCAAGGTCTTTTTCCAACCCGCGTGGTTCTATGATTCCATGCTCTTCCCGGTGTCACGGCACAGTTCAGCCTTCAGCATCCTCTCCCTCAGCCCTGCTGTAGCACGGGAGCAGCTGTGCCAGAGCAGAGGTTTAGGGTTATGTCCTGAAAAGCTCTCCAGGCACCTGATTCTCCAATTCCCAGGGGAATTGGGTACGTAAAAACCCCCTGGGATCTGGCTGCACTTGGTACACTTTGGGAGAAGTCCCTCCCGTCATCCTTCCTTTCATTGAGGAACCCTTGAAGCAGTCTTGGGAGGGAAAAAACTGCATCGACCTCCTTTCGATCTGCAAATTAAATGAGCTCCCAAGTATTTCCTTTATTCTCTCTGATTTATACGCCCCCCAAAAGGATGATTTCTAAAGACATCCTTAACTCTGGCCCCTCACTTCTCCTGTTAACCCTTCACAATGTGTGTCACGGGAGGGACACCAGCCCTGGACTTCCCAGTGAGGGTCCCTATGATGCCAAACCCATTTCTTTTCATTTCTTCTTCCAAATGAGGCCCTTAAAAATTATTTCCCAACTGCTGTGGCTACATATTCACAGGAAAAGCTATTGATTTTCAGCCTGGGCTATATTTAGAGGGTAGTTTCTTTTTAAGAAGAAGGAGAAGAAAGAAAGTGGAAGCGGTATCTGTCTGGTAAAGCCCTAATGTGCCTTATCAGCACTTAAACGATAATGGCACAGAAAGGAAATTACAAATGGGCTCCAGTTTGCTTCTCACAAAAGCACTTTTCTCATGGGTAGTGAGTGTACCTGCTGAGGGATAAGGGAGAGGCTCAGGTGCCGTGTGGGGACAGGATCCTCTGGTGGATTTTGGCAAGGATGGAGCAAGGAGGGCCTTTCTATGGGCACAAAAAGGTGGTATTTGCTTCCGGAGGCTGCCTTTTGGCACGTGCCAGGATGGAGGCTGGATGCAGCTGGGCTTGTGCGAACCGCATGAAGTTCAACCAAGCCAAGTGTGAGGTCCTGCTCCTGGGACGTGGCAATCCCAAGCACAAATGCAGGTTGGGAGGAGAATGGCTGGAGAGCAGCCCTGAGGAGAAGGATTTGGGAGTGCTCGTGGATGAGAAGCTCCACATGAGCCATCAATGTGTGCTGGTAGCCCAGAAACCCCCCACAGCCTGGGCTGCATCAAAAGAAGCGTGGCCAGCAGGACGAGGGAGGGGATTCTCTCCTCTACTCTGGTCTGGTGAGACCCCACCTGGAGCACTGTGTCCAGCTCTGGAGTCCTCAACACAGGAAGGGCATGGACCTGTTGGAATGGGTCCAGTGGAGGGCCACAAAGATGCTGGGAGGGCTGGAGCCCCTCTGTTGGGAGGGGGGCTGAGAGAGTTGGGGGGGTTCAGCCTGGAGAAGAGAAGGCTCCGGGGAGACCTTGGAGCCCCTTCCAGTCCCTCAAGGGGCTCCAGAAAAGCTGGGGAGGGACTCTGGATCAGGGAGGGGAGCGATGGGACGAGGGGGAAGGGTTTGACCCTGAAAGAGGGGAGATGGAGCTGAGATGTGGGGAAGAAGTTGTTCGGTGTGAGGGTGGTGAGAGCCTGGCCCAGGTTGGCCAGAGAAGCTGTGACTGCCCCATCCCTGGAGGGGTTCAAGGCCAGGTTGGAGGGGGCTTGGAGCAACCTGGTCTGGTGGGAGGTGGCCCTGCCCAGGGCAGGGGGTGGAACTGGATGATCTTTAAGGTCCCTTCCAACCCAACACAATCTGTGATTCAATGATTCTATGAAAAGAGGCCATTTCTGCCTTTCCCACTGACCGCTTCTCCCCTTTGCTCCTTGCAGATGTCCTGGACACCGGGCTGGGTGCTGGAGGACGGGACGCTCGGACAAGGCGCCGTCCTCACCTCCGAGGGTGCTCAGGCTTGTGACATTTGCCAGGAGATGTCCGTGGGCCAAGCAGACTATTTAAAGCACGTCTTAGCCCATATGAAGTAGGACTTTGTCTTTGCGATGGGAAATCTGCCTATTTGCACCTCAACCAACGTGACGGGTCACCTGAGCTGCTCTCTGGACCTTCAGGAGATCCCACCGATGGCTCTGAGCAGGGTCAGCTCAGG
This sequence comes from Calidris pugnax, assembly GCF_001431845.1. Classification (NCBI taxonomy): domain Eukaryota; kingdom Metazoa; phylum Chordata; class Aves; order Charadriiformes; family Scolopacidae; genus Calidris; species Calidris pugnax. Next base: position 357,225 of record NW_015091014.1, on the reverse strand, counting down.
TGGCATCCTCTTCCCTGTAATCCAGCGTGCTCCCAAGCTCCCTCCCCTGGGCCAGTTGAGGGTCCTGGGTGTGTTTGGGTTTGCTGAGCTTCATGAAGATCAAAGCAGCTTCTGTGCTGAGATCTGGACTTGTGTGGGGCTGAGCAGGGGAGCTGGAATTTGACGGGAGATGGAAATTTATCAAAATTCACCTTTAACCGAGTGGAAATGAGTTTTCCATAAATAGACAGGGGTGTTTGAAAAGTCACACTGGCTTTTTCTGAGAGCGTGGAAGGTCGGGTGGGAGAACTGTGAGGTTTTCACTGTCGCAAAACCTCCAGTGGCTGTTTGAGAGAGGCTGAGGAACGTGGTGACGGGGACAGGATCCCACCTTCTGAGCGTGTCCTGGAGGGGTGTAACCTAGAGCTCTTCTCACTCCTATTAAAACCTCATCAGCTCCAGCTGAGAGAGTTAATTGATCCCTCTCCAGGTGGGAAGAGGCTCATCAGCACCCGTGGGTGTGGGGTGGGTTCTCCCAGCCCTGGTCCTGGTGTTTTTGGGGAGCAGTGGAGCAGAAAGGGGTTCCCCCAGCGCGGGGAAGGGACCGACACGGGTGTTACTGCCCCCAGTTTCTATTAAATCTCTTGGGAAAACACCTTTTGAAGGAGAGGGGGTGAGTGGGAGGGACTGGGGATGCAGAGGGTGCAGCTTCTGGTTCTTCGCCGGGGCCTGGGTGAACCTCGACCAAGGTTTTGATCTTGTCATGAATAACAGGAGCAAGTAATTGCATGTGAGGGTGCCCTCCATGAATTAAGATTGTATTAGTTCGTTAACGGTTTGACTGCCCCATAGCACTCTCCAGCAGCGGCTGCCCGGGTGTTTTGCAAAGGAATTCACCTGCTGAAGTGGGGAAACTGAGGCACGAAGCACAGATTAGCTTCAAATCCCCAAACAGGCCTTATTTTTCCTTTGGAAAAACCTCATCTCGGGTCTTTGCGTTTTGCACGTTTCTTCTGAAATGGATTTGGGATCTCAGCTCTGAGGCAACTTGCCTCGGAATCGATCACCAGGCTTCTCTGCTTCCACCCCTCAGGGCTAATGGCCAGCTCCAGCGTCTCATCTTCAGCAGCTCAGATAACAGTCAGGACTCAAATCTCTTCCCAGAAATGCAGCTGGGTTGATGAATTTGCTGCTTATGATTCCCCCGTGGCCACGATGGAGCTGGTGACAAACATCTGTGTGTCCCAAGGACCTTGTCCCTTCGGATGGGGCAGGGACCCATGTGGATGGGGCAGGCACCAGGGTTCACCGGGGCTTCCCGTGGGGCAAAGCCGCTTCTCCGAGGACTTTTCCAAGACAAATCCTACATCTTTCTTTAGAACCACAGCTTTGAGGTCAGTTCCTCTCTTCCTGTGGATATTGGGGCTTTTTTCTGCCCTGGGTGGAATCAGGAGCTTTATTTCACTCAAGGCCTTTCCTCCTCAAATTAATTAGGTGGTGGGATGATTTTAGAGTGTTTTGTGCTTTTCTGTAGGGCCTGGAAGAAAATCTCCTTTCCCAGCGTGCTGAAAAACCTCCTTTCTGGTGGAAACACCGGATCTGAAAGCAAACTGGGGCGAGAAGAGCTGTAAATTCTAACAGCCATCTAGAATTTGCCGGAAGGAAGAAACCCAGCCCCAGTTGGTTCTTTTTTTTGCTTTGAGAGCCTGGCCGGTAAATTTAATTTAAAAATGGCCAGGACAGATGGTTTTTCTCAAGAGTTGAAGCAACCGTGGCACCTCAGCGCCCAAAACCAAGGGAAAAATCCCACTGGGGGCGTTTGGGGGCTGTAATTTTGACCCGATGCTCCATCCCCAGTGCCTGGGGATGGTCGAGCCGCTTGAATCCGCCAAAATTCACGTCTCCTTTTTGGCCTTTCTCAACTCATCTTCGTTATATTTTTAGGTTGCAGGGTGTAATTAGTCACCCCCTTCCCAGCCAGCTGGGCTGTATTTTTTATATCCAGCATTTTCCATCGGCCTGAAGGCGCCTCCGCTTCCTAAATAACCTTAAATACAGGGTAAATACAGGGTGTTTCTCCGGGCTGTGGGGAGTGGGTGGGATGATGTTGTTGTTTTTGTTTTTTTTTTTTTTTCCCCACTTTCTTGCTGTATGCTTTAACTGCTCCCCAGTTCTCCTTGTCAACCTGTTAAATTTCCATTGCTCTTGCCTTAATTTGGGACCTAAGGGTGCTGTGTTGTTGTTTTTTTTTTTTTTTTTTTTTCCCCAGGTGGGTGAATTTTGGGAAAAGGCAGGAGCTGGGAGAGGGCAGTTTCCTGTCAGGAGAAATCGGAATAAAACGGAGACTGGCTGAAACCTGTTTTAATTCTCACCCCTGGGCGTTTAATTCCTACGCCTCGGGTAAAGGCAGGAGTGTCCGCATCCTCCGGTGGCTCCTGGTTCCAAAGCAGGGCTTGGAAAAGCTTGGAGCGGGGAATAACGCTCCAAAAAAAATAGGGCTGAAAAGCAGATTTGGGGGGAAAACGTTGAGTTGTTGAGTTTTGTCGTTAATGAGCTGGGGAGTGGGGAGGGAGAAGGGGCTGCCCGGGTGTTGGGGGGGAGCGTGCGCATCCCATGCACACGCATGTGCACACCTGCACCAAACCGTGCACCAGCACCCCCTGACTCTTTTTGGGGGCCACGTTTTCAGAGGAGCCAAAAGAAAGGGGGTGTGTGTGTGTGTGGGGGGGGATGTATGTGTGTGTTTTAATCCCTTTAACGGCAGAACGATGAAAAATGGACATTTTCTGCAGGAGGAACAGTGGTTCCCCAAGGAAAAACCCTCTCCCAGTCCCGTGCTTGTCCCCAGTCTCTTGGTCGTTCTGGGAATTGTCATCAGAAATAAGGGAAAAAGGGGATGATGTCGTCCCCCCTCCCCTCCTCCCCACCTGCAGCAGGGACCCATCTGTGCCACCGGCGAGGACGGGAAATGGCTAATGGCTCTGTTAATTAATAACCCAGCCTCTATTTTCACCTCCCGTTAAGGGAAAAGTTTCTCTGCGCCGTTGTGTTTGGACATGAGCTCAGGGAGGCTACAACGGGAAAATGGAGCAAAAAAAGTACATTTTCTAGCAATTCAATGATTTTCGAGTATTGTCACTAGAAGAGTTGTGGCTGATGGCAATGTTTTTTTTTGGGG
>NW_015091014.1:349360-352345 GCF_001431845.1 Calidris pugnax | reverse complement strand
GGCGGGGGCATGAAGGGGGGGGGAATAAGGGGTGCCCAAGGTGGGTGCGGGAGGGATGCGAGGAGGAAGGGAGGAAGGCACCTGGGTGATGCCTGTTGGGGGGCTCCCCGTCGGCCCCCCCCTCCCCCTTGTGCCTTCCTCCGCATCTAGATGTGACCCCCTGGTGACGCTGCGGCCCTCTGGAGCCGGGGGGGGATGATACACACAAAGGCCACTGTCCCCGCAGAGCCCCACGCCACCTGGTCACCCCAGCAGTCACAGGGATGTGCTGGGGTGCAGGCAGGAGGCAGCTGGGTGGTCCCCCCTCTTTCAGGATCCCCTTGTCCCCAGGGGGGGGCCTGTGTGACACCCCCCCCATCCCCACCGTCCTGCACCCATGGGACCTGGCTGGAGGGGCTCCTCTGGATGGTGGGGAATTAATTAGTCTGCCCTGAAATTACAGCTCCTGGGGAAGAGCGAAAGGGGTGACGGTGACGTCCTGGTGATGCTTGGCTGTCACCTGTGTGTGTCCCCCTCTGGCTCCCAGCCCCACTTTGGGGGGGTCTCTGGAGACCTGTCCCCTCCCACATCCTGGGATCCCACATCAGGAGCTGGAGGGGCCCCCCTGGGGGGGATGGTGCTGACCCCCAACAAACTGGGGAGCTGTGGGGACGGTTGGATGGAGATGGAGAGGGGCAAGGAAAGGGGGAGGTCTCCTGCTGCGCCGCCAGAGCAGTCCCCCCCCCCACAACTTGTCCCCTTGTCCCACTATAACACCGAGATTAGCGTAATTAATTATAATTGGAGGGAGATTAATTACATTAATCCTCCCTCCTGCTGCTGGTGGCCTGTCCCCCTTGTGTGGGGGGGTGGGAGGTTCCCCTGCTCCCCCGATGCTTTCGGCCCCCCCCGGCACCGGGAGGACTCAAAGCTGGAGCCGACCTTCTGCTTCGTGCTCTTCCTCATCCTCAGTGACACCAAAGCTTCCCCAGGGAAAAATTTGTCTTTCTCAACCAGAGGAGTTGCACTGAGACAGGTAAATTGAGACAGGACACGCCAAAAATCCCTCTTTTTCCTGCTGGGATGAAAAAAATCACAGCAAAATACTAATTTGGAGGAGTTTTCTCGGGATGGAGGGGGATTTTCTCGGGATGCACTGAGCTCATGACACGAAGGGCTTCGAAATGGCCTTTTCCTCCTTTGCCCCAGCAATTTTCGAGTTCGTTTTTACCAGCGCTAATTACTTTCTAATTATTTTACTAATTTTTTCCTGACAAACCCAGTTTGGAAGCGGCCAGCCGGAGCTTCGCGCTTTGAAAATAGCGAAGGGGAACAACCTCCTGTGCTCCAAAACCCCCGACCGAGCCGGGCAGAGCTCGGCAGGGTCCCCTTTTCCCAGCCGGATGGTGAGGATTTGATGTTTTCCAGGCACTTGGCAGCCGTGGAGAAGGACGAAGAGGGAAGGCAAAGCCTCCTCAAGGGCTGGTACCCATCCTGGGATGGGATAATTGGCTTTCCGGAGGCAACTCTCCTTCCTGCTCCATCCCATCCCAAGCCCAGGGATCCACCCATCCCATAGATCTGTTAAATCCTTACATTTCCCCAGTGGAATAACCCCTTCCCAGTCCATTTGAGTGGTCTAACTGGGAGGGAGAGAGCTTTAAGTGGGGCCCTTTTCCTCTGCCTGAAGGTCTCTTGGGATTTTGGGAATGCTGCCGTGGCATCTCTCCTTCCTGCTCCATCCCATCCCAAGCCCAGGGATCCACCCATCCCATAGACCTGTTAAATCCTTACATTTCCCCAGTGGAATAACCCCTTCCCAGTCCATTTGAGTGGTCTAACTGGGAGGGAGGGAGTTTTAGGGACTTTGGCCAAAGGTTTGCTGGGATTTTGGGGATGCTGCCATGGGATGGAGCAGGAAGGAGAGATGCCATCCCAAGCCTAGGGATTCCCTGGTCCCATAGACGTGTTAAATCCTTAAATTTCCCCAATGGAATAACCCCTTCCCAGTCCATTTGAGTGGTCTAACTGGGAGAGAGGGAGGTTTAAGTGGGGCCCTTTTCCTCTGCCCAAGGTTTGCTGGGATTTTGGGGATGCTGCCATGACCGGGGAAGGGGGATGGGATGCTCAGAGCATCTTCCAATGGACCCTCTTCTCCTCTTTCCTCCTAATTTTTTGTGTTCCCGAGGCTTTAATACTCAATAATTAAAAAAAGCTGGGATGCGAGCGGGGATCCCGACGGGATTTTCATGGATCCAAGCTGGGTGTCACCTTCCTCCCCTCTGTGATTTTCCAGCCGGGGGCTGGTTTCCGTCAAGCCGGGCAGTTTAACCTTTGTGCCCGGCGGCGCCGGGGGAGGAAGTTCGTTACCAGCAAATTAATTTCCAGGCTGGAAATGACAGATTAACTGAGCTGGGGAAAGAAAAGCGGGGCTGGAGAGAGCTGGAAAGGGAAAAAAAAAAAAACCCATGGCTTATCTCATTTGGTGTGGCTGGCGGGGATTTATCCAAGCGCCAGAGCCAGGACTGTTCCCGAAACTCCCTGATTTTATGCAGGAAATTTTGATTAAAATCCCATCTATTTCCCCAAGAATTTGCCCCCTCACGTGTGTTTGTGCTTCCGGATACACCCCAACTCTCTTTACGCCTTTTCCCCCGGTGGGATGTGGCTTTTCCACCCCCTTTCTCTATTCCGGAGAGTTTTTCCTCAAAAAAGAGATGGGTTTTTTGTGTTTTTTTTTTTTTCTCCCCATCCGCTGAGTTTTCCAAGCGGGAAGAGTTGTGGGGCGTTAACTGACTCCCTGGTTGCCCCCCCCAAAGATTCCGATTCCATCCACGGCCACCATTTGTTTACTGGGGGTCTGACTGGGAGCCACTGGGCTGCGGTGGGACGGGGGCCGGGGGGGGCAACGAAACTGGTCCCCAACTCGATCCGGGGGCTTGATTGTCCCCCCAAAATGCAGTCACTGACGCCTGGGAGGGGGGGTCACAAAATGACACTCCTGGA
>NW_015091014.1:295112-349350 GCF_001431845.1 Calidris pugnax | reverse complement strand
GAGCACGGGGTATGGGGGGGCAAAGTTATTCCCACTCTGCCCCCCCCGTAACGCCCTAAAGCTTGGGATTGTATTGAAAGGGCGATTTTATTGAAATTCTGATTTTGTTTAAGTTGGGATTCTATTTAAATTGCGATTTTGAATTGCGATTTTAAGTTGCAATTTTATTTAAATTAAGATTCTATTTGAAGTGTGTTTTTATTTAAGTTGTGATTTTCTTTACATTCTGATTTTAAGCTGCGATTTTAAATTGCGATTTTATTTCAGTTGCAGTTTTGAATTGCAATTTTGTTTCAATTGTGATTTTATTTCAATTGCGATTTTATATTTAAGCCACGATTTTATTTCAGTTGCGATTTCGGGTTGCGTTTTTCAGTTACGTTTATTATTTCAATTGCCCTTTTCTTTTAATTGCCCTTGTACTTAAATGGGGATTTTACTTAAACTGGGATTTTGAATTGCGATTTAAAGTTGCGATTTTATTTCAGTTGTGATTTTATTTCAATTGTGATTTTATTTCAGTTGCAATTTTAAGTTGCATTTTTAAGTTGCGCTTTTCAGTTGCGTTTTTGTTTCAATTGTGATTTTAAGTTGGGTTTTTATTTCAATTGCACTTTTAATTGCTATTGTATTTAGTTTACGAGTTTATTTAATTTGCGAGATTATTTAATTTGCGAGTTTATTTAAATTGCGAGTTTATTTAAATTAGGATTTTATTCAAATTGGGATTTTATTCAAATAGCCATTTTTCCTCTTGCTCCTCAAATTAACCGGAGGGGGTGCCGACCGTCGCTGCTGCCCGGCAGGTGATGCTCTTCGCTTGGAGCAGGAATTTGGGGCATAAAAAGCCAATTTCCTGCCGGCATTTGCAGCTTAAATCGCATTAAGTTATTTATTCTCTGGTTTTTTAGTGGCTCTCCGTGGAGTTTGATGGGAAAATGGCAGTTTGGGTTGTTCCGGGCTGTTTCCCAGTTCTGGGTTCTGGAGTTTCATCCCACCAGTTTTTGGGGTGTTTTTGGGGTGTTTTCTTCTTCTTCCGACCTTGGTCTTGAGAAATGGGCTGTGAATCTCAGTGGTTTTTTTTATTTATTTTAACTTTAAATAGTTTTTTGGTCGCTCTGATGATGGCGAGGGGTTTGCGAAGACGAACCTCAGCAATTCCATCCTCCCAATCCTTCCCCTTTGCGCCTTTAATTAAGGAATAATTAGAAAACGGATGGAAAACCGATGGGTGTTTGGGCTTTGGCAGGAGTTTTTCTTCCCAGGGTGGAAGAGATTTTGAATTTCTTGGATTCCTTACTGTCCGTGCAGGAAAGGAAGGAGAAAAAGGGTGGCGGTTATGTGGTTTTTTGAGTATTTAAGACGTTTGTAGCAATTAAAAGTACAGCCTGAAGAGGGGAAAAAAGATGCCAAGTGTTTCCTGGAGGCCCTTTCGGGGCCGCGGTTGCGACCGGAGTGGGAGACGTGGTTGGGTTTTATTTCTTTGGGCATTGTAATCCCAGTATTTCCCTTCCCGGCCCTGGGGGTCAAGGGGAAAGGAGATGCCAAAAGATTTATTTCTGCTTCTCCTGGAGTTTTTCCTTCAGCTTTTGAGGTAGAGATGCTCTTCCTGCCGGCTTTTCGGCCAAGGAAGGTGTTAAATCTCAGCCCTTGGCTTTTGCGAGGGGGAAAAATCAGGTTTTTCCGTGGGAAAACGGGCTGGTAGGGAGAGGAGCCCCAGCCTGGTGGGGCTGGAGATGATGCTTCGCCCTTGACAGGTTCTTGAGGACCTTTGGAGGTTGCGTGGTGGCCATGTCCTGTGGCCAAGTGCCATCTAGTGACTCCTGCAGGTATCACGTTTGGAGGCTGAAAACTGTGATCAAAAGTGTAAGGTTGGGTTTTTTTTTTTTTTTTCCCCAATTTGGAAATCCCCCCTCTTTTTAATTTTTTTTTTTTTTTTAAATTTTTACAAAGGAACCACAAGAACAAAGAAAATAGGGTGGTTTCTCTTTTTGGTCTGAAACCTCCACCCTCTCCCCTTGCAGTAGGCACTTCCCAACTCACCTTGTGGACGATACAGGTGATGCTACGGGTGGTTTTATTTGGGAACGGGGAGAAAACCCACCGAAAAGTCCATGTTTTTAGGGTCGTGCCTGGAGGAGGAGGCACGTAGAGGTGTGATGCTCATGGACTCGGGGGTGGGTGGTGGCTGGGGGATCATAAGGGACCTCCCCACACCCAGCCCCAACTTCTACCTTCTCCTCCTTGCTGGGCAGAGGCAGGACGAGGAGGCGGTGATTGACCAGGGAAGAACGAGCAACGTCGTCAACATTCACTATGAGAAGGAGGAGCTGGAAGGTGAGTCCCCACCGAGACCTTGGGAGAGGGGCCACCACCACCACCACTAAGATGTGGCCTCCTTCTAAATAAACAAGCAGTTATTTTCACATGTTTTTAATATTATGGCTTTGAAACAGAGGGAGAAAGCCCCCCCGATGACCACGGTGGGAGTTTTAGCCACAAAGTTGGATAATTCAGGGCTTGTTTTCTCCCAGAGGCTGCTCATTGGGCTTGGGGAGGTCAGGAGAATAATTCGCTGGTGGCAGACGCAGGGCTGTGATTTTCTTTTTTTTTTATTTTGTGTGTGTGTGTCCTGGAGTTCATTATCACGGGGCTGGTTCGATCTTCTCGTGTCGCCTCGCGCCACGCAAGGATTTTAAAAAATAATTACCTTCCGTCGCTGCTTAATGAGCAAGTCAAAGCTGGGATTTGAGGAAAAGATGGGTATTTTCCGAGTGCTTTTAGATGCCCCGGAGCCACCGCTTGTTGTCGCTCTGAAGTTTGAGGAAAGTGGGCTGGGGGGAAAAAAAAAACGAAAGAAAAAAAAAAAAGGTATTTTTAGGGTTTCAGTGAAAATAAAATGAAGTTGGGGTTTCCTCCTGGGGTGGCTGCACTGGTTTAATTGTGGTGTTGGCTGTCGACCGTCTCCGGGCTATGGAGAGGGATGCAAATTCTGGTTTTTCCCCAGGGCACCGGACCCTGTACGTGGGGGTGCGGATGCCCCTGGTGAGGCAAAGCCACCGGCACCACCGGCCCCACAGCCAGAAGCATCGGAAACGGGAGCGGGAGAAGGACGCTGCCCCCACGGAGCCGGGTTTCCAGTGTAAGTCTTTCCTCCCCAGCCTCCCCTCGACTTGGGACTCCGTGGGTGCTGGGGGGTCTTCTGCCAGCAGCTCCCTGTGCTTTGCTGGTTTTCCGAGGGAAAGTCGCATTGTTTGGCAAAATTTTTCTCATTTATTTTATTTTTATTTCATTTTTTTTAAGGCAGTTAGGTGCATTTTCTCATTTATTTTGTTTTTTTAGGGGCAGATAGATGCATTTTCTCTCTCTTTTTTTTTTTTTTAAGGCAGTTAGGTGCATTTTCTCATTTATTTACTTTTTTAAAAGGTGGTTAAGTGCATAATGGATTTAGGCTCCTCTTCCTTAGAGGGATCTGGGCTTTAAAAATGGAAATGCAGGGAGGGGAAGCAGCCCGTCATTCTGCAGAGGTGGAATAGATGCTTCTCCTTCTCCATGGCTCTGTGGGAGCCCAGACAGACCCCAGACAGAGGGGCCAGCCCAGTATTTAGGGCTAAACTGGTGCCCAGTTGATGGCCACGTTGAGTGTGAGCGTGAGGGACCAAATCCAGGCGTTGATGAGGGGCCGGGGCTGTGTCTTCTGCCCCCCAGACACCCCGTCCCAGCGGGTGCAGTTCATCCTGGGGACCGAGGAGGACGAGCAGCACGTTCCTCACGACTTGTTCACCGAGCTGGATGAGATTTGCCTGAAGGAGGGCGAAGACGCCGAGTGGAAGGAAACGGCCAGGTAAAAACCCTGCTGCCCACTCCGGCGGCTCCCGCGGGATCTGCCTCCTGCTCCTGGGGATGCAAAGCCCTCGAGGCTGCAGATTCCAATGTGAGGAGCCTTCTCCTCTTAGAATCATAGAATCATTCAGGTTGGAAGAGACCCTTGGGATCATTGAGTCCAACCATCTCCCCTACTCTACAAAGTCCTCCCCTATACCATATCCCCCCCCACCGCATCTAAACATCCCTTAAACACATCCAGGGATGGTGACTCCACCACCTTCCTGGGCAGCCTATTCCAATGCCCGACCACTCTTTCTTGCTCTGCCAGAGGGTTTGCAGGGCTGAGGCCATTCTCTTGCGAGGAGGCTGATGGTGTCCCGTGTCCGCAGGTGGCTGAAGTTTGAGGAGGACGTGGAAGATGGCGGCGAGCGCTGGAGCAAGCCCTACGTGGCCACGCTGTCCTTGCACAGCCTCTTCGAGCTGAGGAGCTGCATCATCAACGGGACGGTGTTGCTGGACATCTGTGCCAACAGCATCGAGGAGATTGCAGGTACCATGGGCACTGCTTCCCTCCAGGAATGGCCCAGCTCCATTTCACGGAATCGGGGAATTGTTGGAGTTGGAAGGGACCTTCTAGAGATCATCCAGTCCAACTCCCCGGCCAAAGCAGGGTTGCCCAGAGCACATCACTCAGGAGCATCCAGGTGGGGCTTGAAGATCTCCAGAGAAGGGGACTCCACACCCTCCCTGGGCAGCCTCTGCCAGGGCTCTGCCACCCTCACCCCAAAGAAGTTCCTCCTCAGATTGGAGTGGAACTTCCCACATTCCTCCCCGGGCTCAGCAAATTTTGGTCACTCAGCAAAGGAGATTCCAGGAAAGTCTGGGCTTATAATTCGGTTAAATGTGGAGAGTCAGACGGAAAGGCCAGATCGGGCAAGAAAAGGGCATTATTTAGGACAGGAAATAATTATCTTAGGGGGGTGATGAATAAAATTCTTGCTTTCGCTCCAAAGGCTGAACTGTATTTAAACATCTCACCAAAGCAAGGCTGAGCCTTCCCCGGGGGGCTTCAGGCGTGGGGACTTGGGGTTGTCTCTGCTCTGATGGCTTTGTTTCCCTCGGCTGTCCCCAGATCTGATCCTGGGCCAGCAGGAGCAGTCCCCGGAGTTCGACGAGCGCACGCGGGCCAAGGTTCGAGAAGTCCTTCTGAAGAAGCACCACCATCAGAATGAGAGGAAAAGGAACAACCTTCTCCCCATCGTCCGCTCGTTTGCTGATATGAGCAAGAAGCAGTTGGACCTGCACCCCCCTGACAAGCCAGGTGAGGGCTCCTGCAGGGCTTTGGTGCTGGGAGAAGGTTCCTGTGAGGCTTTGGCACCAGGTAAAGGTTTCTGCAGGCTTGTGGCACCAGGAGAGAGTTTCTACAGGATTGTGGCACCAGGAGAGGGTTCCTGTGGGGTTTTGGTGCCAGGAGAGCATTTCTTCCAGGCTTTGGCACCAGGAGAGGGTTTCTTCCAGGCTTTGGCACCAGGAGAGGGTTTCTTCCAGGCTTTGACACCAGGAGAGGGTTTCTTCCAGGCTTTGGCACCAGGAGAGGGTTTCTTCCAGGCTTTGGCACCAGGAGAGGGTTTCTTCCAGGCTTTGACACCAGGAGAGGGTTTCTTCCAGGCTTTGGCACCAGGAGAGGGTTCCTGTGGGGCTTTGGCACCAGGAGAGAGTTTCTTGCAGGCTTTGACACCAGCTGAAAGTTTCTGCAGGACTTTGGCACCAGGAGAGGGTTCTTGTGGGGCTTTGGCCTCATTAGACTTGTCCTGGCAAAGGAAAAGTGTCCCAATTGCTCCTTGCCCGTCTTTCTGAGCTTTCTCCTCTTTCCTACCAGCCCAAACACTCACTCCTCATCCTTCTCCCACCACTATAGAAGCTAAGAATGGGCTGACCCAGGACACCAACGCGATGGATCTCAGCAAGGTGAGACACTCGGAGCTTTTTTTAAAAATCTGGCCTTTTGGGCCAGATTTGCTCTCGCAGACATGGCTGCAGGTCGCTGTGGGCTTTGCTTTTTTGGGGTCACGGCCTGAAAACCCCCTTCTCGTGCCCAGGCGGAGCTGCACTTCATGAAGAAAATCCCCGTCGGGGCTGAAGCCTCCAACGTGCTGGTGGGAGAGCTGGATTTCCTCCGCCAGCCCATCGTGGCCTTCGTCCGCCTGACCCCGTCTGTCCTCCTCCCGGGCATGACGGAAGTTCCCATCCCAACAAGGTCCGAATGAGAAGTACAAAGTTGTTCTTTGAAATAAAAACCACCCGAAAAACCATCAAATTGGGCATCCCAAGGGAGCAAGGCCAGTGGGAGCAAGCACCTTTCTCCCACCCATATCTCCTTGCCTTCCTTTCTCCCTTCCCTGCTGTGGCTTTTAAGTTCAATTTTAATGAAAGTTGGCCCAAAAATTAAATATACAGTCGTTTTTGATGCATTTCAAACTCACCACTGGAGTGGATGAGCCTGTGTGTCCCCTCTCAAGCCTTGCTCTGGGCTGGGTGGTCCTGGGGATTTCCTCGGGTGCCCTTGGAGCAAGGGCACGTTCTTCTCTCTCATTTGATTTGTTTCCTTGCCCAGGTTCCTCTTCGTTTTGCTCGGATCGGAAGGAAAAGCCCATCAGTACCACGAGATCGGCAGGTCCATGGCCACCATCATGACGGACGAGGTGTGATGAGATTAAGAGATATCTCCGGGTCATTTTTTGGCTTTCTTCTGTCTCTATTGCCGTGAGGAAGAGGATTTGCTGCCCCAGCTGCCCATGGGAGGCTAAAGTCCCACCTGGGGTGTCATCCTGCACCCCGTCCTTCTCCCCAGGGTTCCCAGCACCCCGTCCCCAGTGATGGCATTGCCAGGGCCAGTGGAACTTCTCCTCTTTAGGCAAAAGGCTGTGGTTTGGGGACGGGAGCCTTGTAGAGATGATTACAAACACCACGAGGTGCAGATTTTTGCCTTTGGGGGGGAATATTCCCTCCTGTTTCCAACAGGAAAATTTGGGGATAATTATCTCGGGTTTAGCCAAGAGCTGGTTGCAGTGGGTAGGACGTCGGCGGGTGGGTTGTCCTCTCACTGGGTTGTCTCCCATTGGCAGGTTTTCCATGACGTTGCCTACAAAGCCAAGGACCGGGCTGACCTGGTGGCCGGCATTGATGAGTTTCTGGATCAGGTCACGGTCCTGCCACCAGGAGAGTGGGATCCATCCATCCGAATTGAGCCCCCCAAAAACGTCCCTTCGCAGGTGGCTGCTGCGGCAGAGGAGGGGGATGGGCAGGAGGGCAGTGGGGGTGGGCGTTTTAGTACGGCTACAAGTTCCATCTCAACACGAGGAGGAACTTCTTCGCTTTGAGGGTGTCAGAGCCCTGGAAGAGGCTGCCCAGAGAGGTGGTGGAGTCTCCATCTCTGGAAACATTCAAAACCCACCTGGATGAATCCAACCTGCTCTGGGTGGGACCTGCTCTGGAAGGGATGTTGGACTAGATGATCTCCAGAGGTTCCTTCCAATCCCATAGTATTCTGTGACTCTGGGGTTGATGGCCAGAGGCCCAAATTCACAAGTCACATACCCAGCCCAGAAGGAAAAACAAGCCAGTGGTTCCAAATCCTTATCTTTATCTTATTTCCATTTTAACAGAAAAAAAGGAAGACGCCCGGAGCTCTCGATGACAGCGCGTCTCACAGCAAGCCGGAGAAACACAGCGGCCCTGAGCTGGAGCGGACGGGAAGGTGTGAGCTTTCACAATTTGGGGTCTTTTTTTACTCTTTGCCTCTAAAATCTGGGCATGCACCTCCTTTCTAGCAGGGTTTGGGGCTCAGTTGGTTCAGTGAAGGGGCTCCGCGTCACCAGCTTGGTCCCCTGGGCCGGGCGGGTGGGAGATGGGGGCAGTTGGGCTCGTCATTGCACCGGGATTTGCTTGATTTGGGGTGACAGCAGATGTGTAAATCCCTCCAGGGAGAGCTCTGCTGCTTCTCAAAGCCAGTCTGAGGGATGGGCTCTCAGGTTTGGTCTTTTTTCTTCTTATTGGGTTTTTTTTTGGTGTTTCTATTCCTCAATTTCTATTGGGTATAAAACAGGAGAAGGAAATTACTTCTTTTTAGCAATGGAAGTTACATCTTGCTTGGGATTGTCCTTCTGCAGCAAAGAAAATTTCGTGTGGATTTAGAAGGAAACGGTTTGTGTTTATTTTTTTCCTTCTTCCAGGCTCTTTGGAGGTTTGATCCTGGACGTGAAGCGAAAAGCCCCGTGGTTCTGGAGTGACTTTCGGGACGGTCTGAGCCTGAAGTGTCTGGCGTCCTTCCTCTTCCTCTACTGTGCCTGCATGTCCCCCGTCATCACCTTTGGAGGGTTGCTGGGGGAGGCCACCGACGGCCACATAGTGAGCACCCCTCCCTTGGGTGACACCAGGGAGGGTACAACTCATGCAAAAAGTGAATTAGCTTGAGGTTTTTTTTTTTTTATTTCATGATTTATTTACTTGCTGCCACCTCTTTTCCCCGGGCAGAGTGCCATGGAGTCACTGCTGGGCGCATCCATGACCGGTGTGGTCTACTCCCTCTTTGCTGGGCAACCCCTCACCATCCTGGGCAGCACCGGACCCGTCCTCGTCTTCGAGAAGATCCTCTACAAATTCTGCAAGTAAGGCTGGGGAGCTGTGACCAGGGGCTGCCGGAGCCTTCAGTAGGCGGCAGTGATGGAGAAAAGATGTTTTTCTTCTATTTTTCTTAGTGGTAGTTGGTAGATTTAAGTTGGCTCCTGTGGCACAGCCCATTGCACGTGGCTGCTTTAGTGTGTGATGGTGCAAGAGCTCTTGGTCTCGGAAGGATGGATGGGGTTTTTGGGGTCGTTTGTGGGTTTTGGGGTCATTTGTGGGTTTTTGGGGTCATTAGGGGTTTTAGGGGTGGTTTGGGGTTTTGGGGGTTAAAGCAAAGCAGCAGGAGAAGGAGAAACCATGAGGATGTGGATGCTCAAGGCGGGCTGCGCAAGGAAGATGGGATAAACCGCTCTGGTTTGGGAATGAGGGAAGATTTTCTTTCCCCGAGCACAAACCCAGGCTCTTTTCAGCGTGATTTTTTGCTGGAAGTGGAAATACGTTTTGCCTGAATCTCCAAATAGTTTTCTGTGCAAACATTTTGAGTTCTGATGATTTTTTTTTAATTGAAAAAGTAGGAGCTTTTCATGTGAAATGGATATTTTCCCTGGCAGTCTTTTTGTTGGGGCGACTTTGATGTGAGTTGAACCACCCTCATTGCAATTAAATTTATTATTAAGCCCCAATGTGGGTGGAAAACTGGCCGGTTTTGGTGTTAGGGCACCGGGGTGAGGTGGGAAAACCCCACCTTCCACACCAGGGACCTGACCTCAATTAGCCTTCCCGGGCGTTAACACAAGCTAATTGTTAAATAATGATAATTAACTAATTGGCCTCTCCTCCTGCGGGTCCACACCCTGCACCACAGCCCTGAGGCCGTCTGTAGCCGTACACGGAAAGTGCATTTCCCATCCGTAGCCTCGATGATGACATGCTCCCAAATTGCTCCCAATTTGCCCCGAAGGCAGAGGTGGCTCAGAGCCTCTCGCTGCCCTTTCAGCCCTTCCTTCCCTGGTGGTTTCCCAGGGACTACATGCTCTCCTATCTCTCCCTGCGGGGCTGCATCGGGCTGTGGACTGCCTTCTTGTGCATCGTGCTGGTGGCCACCGACGCCAGCTGCCTGGTCTGCTACATCACCCGCTTCACTGAGGAAGCCTTTGCCTCCCTCATCTGCATGATCTTCATCTACGAGGCTCTGGAGAAGCTGAGCCACCTGCGAGAGATCTACCCGGTGCACATGCACAGCAAGCTCGACCTCCTCACCATCTACTAGTGGGTGGTGGTTTTTTATTTTTCCTCCTAAAATGCTTCTGCCCCTTGGCAGGAGCTCGGGGCAGCGCTTCCATCATCACCTTTCCCTTACCCCTGTCTTGGCTTCTCTCCTCCCAGCTGTAAGTGTGAGGCACCAGCCCATCCCAGCAACGAAACCCTGAGGTTTTGGGAGAGCAACAAGATCAACGTGTCTGCTGTCACCTGGGAGAACCTCACGGTGACTGTAAGTGCCCCGAACCACCGCGTCCTCGTGTCACGGGGTGCGGGGACATTCGCGTGGTGCAGACCTCTGAGCCCTTCAGGTGATGGTGGGCTTCAAGCTGTGCTGGTGCTGCTCTGAAAAGTCATCACTTAGGTCTAATTTGTGGTTTTAACACGCTTGGTTCTGGAAGGAGAGTCCACCTTGTCCAGTCCACCTTGTCCCCAAAGTCATGGGTAATAACTGTCATCCTCAGGCCAGTATTTCTGAGCAGGAGAAAGGTTAAGTGGCTGGGTTGATTATTGTAGAAGTTGGAGGACTTAAGTTCATGCTGGAAGGTAGTAATTACCTTCCTAATTGGTTCCTAATAACTCCAGGCCTTGCTTTCTTACTCAGCACTGTCTGAAGGTACGTGCATAAATTTGCATGTCTGAGCAGCCTCTTGGGCTGCTGTTGCTGGAAGCAGAGCCCAGACGTAGGACGGGAGGCTCTTATGGACCTCTTCATCCCCTCTTGGCCATGTCCTGTGAGCCCTCCACCGGGAAGGGACAATTTATCTCTTCTCCTTTCCCACCCCGGTTGTTTCAGCCCTCCTTCCCCGTTCCCTGTTTCTCTATCCCCAAGAGTTCCTGGTGTTTCATTCCCCTCTGGTGTCTCCTTCAGGCCATGGGTACCTGCCATTCGAGTGGAGGATGTGCCATGGGTTGGGTGTCCCATCACATCTCCTCTCTCCATTCTCCTCTGTGTAGTTCGATCATGTCCTGGTTCGATGTGTCACTTGTTCAGCTGCTGCTGGTGCTCATTAATTATGAATCTCCACTGGCAGCAGCAGTTACAAGGTCATGGATCTTAGACCAAGGTCCTCAACCTCCCCCACCCTGTAGTTGTCCCAAGGTTTCCTTGCTGCATGTGCACTGCCTTTGTGTCCTGATGCTGTTTCCCCAGGAATGTCGGTATTTGCATGGAGAGTTTCGAGGACCTGCCTGTGGACATGATGGTCCCTATGCGCCTAACGTCCTCTTCTGGTGCTGCATCCTCTTCTTCTCCACCTTTGTCCTGTCGAGCTTATTGAAGAAGTTTAAAACCAGCCGTTACTTCCCAACCAGAGTAGGTAGAAGGTGGTGGCCGGCAGCGGGCTCCATGCTCACTTCAAAAATGCCTTTCCCGGAGCACTAAGCGGTGTTTGCCACCGCGTGGTCAAGCTGGGACATGTTGACCTTGAAGGCCAAGCTTGGATGTCCCTCACTCCTTTCCAGGAGCACAAAACGACCGCAGCGTTTCCCACCCACCTCACCACCTGCCCCAGAGCGATGATTTGCTCAGGCAGCGGGAAATCAGGTCTTCCAAAGTTGGGTTGGTTTTTTTGGTTTTATTTTGATTGCTTTTTATTTTTTCCACCTTCCGTGCCTTATGTGCTCAAGGGGAGTTGATTTAAACGAGGAGCTGCCGTAGAAAAAGACACAAAAGACACAGTTTCTTCCTTTTGAGGAGCAAATGATGCCTCAGCGCCTTATTCCCCTCTTAGCTGTGAGCGTGGCTGTAGTGACAGATGTCCGGTTCCTTACTTTTTTAAATATATACATATTTTTTAAGGTTTGAATTAAAACACCCCTTTTCCACCTAATTAAACTTTTTTTCTTTGATTGTCTGACACCAGATCTCCCGGGGACAAACACAGCAGCAGTACCTAACCCAGGGATTTGGCTGCATGTCCTCAGAGTGGTGGGATTTTGTTAACCAGCTTTAATGTTGTTGATGTCCCTGACTTTTCCATCCCCTTTTTTGCGATGCCCCTTTCAGCTCTGGTTTCTTGCCCCAGGTCCGGTCCACAGTAAGTGACTTTGCTGTTTTCCTCACCATCGTCATCATGGTGCTCATTGACTTCAGCATTGGGATCCCATCACCGAAGCTCCAGGTCCCCCATATGTTCAAGGTGATGGGGGTTTTGGGCACGGAGCTGGTTTCAGCCCTTGGGGATGTCCCAAGTTGATGGGGGGTTTGGGCACGGAGCTGGTTTCAACCTTTGGGGATGTCCCAAGGTGATACTGGGGCAGGACAGGGCTGAGTCTGGAGGAGATGGTGGTGGTGGTACCATCTCCTCTTCCACCTCCTTTCCACTTTCTGGAAAGGAAAAGGCAGCTCCAAAACTAGATACCTACAGGAGAAGTTATCTATAGGTGCTTGCAAAGAGGATGCTGGCACCCATGGGAGAGGGTGCTGTGGAGCCAGGGCTGGGAGGTGCTCTGACACGGGGATGGAGAAGACATCAGCTGGGAGCTGATCCCGATACATGTCCTTTCTCACAGCCAACCAGAGATGACCGCGGGTGGTTTGTCAACCCCATCGGGCCCAACCCTTGGTGGACGGTGTTGGCCGCACTCATCCCGGCTCTGCTCTGCACCATCTTGATATTCATGGACCAGCAGATCACTGCTGTTATCGTCAACAGGAAGGAGCACAAGCTGAAGGTAAGGGGCTACAAGGGACAACTCTGTCCCCAACCTGCTCCGGGCTGCAGGTGTGGGGAGAAGCTCTTGTTCCAAATGCCTTGTGAAGGTGTTGGTTTGGGACAACGTCAGGCTGGGTGGCAGGATGCTCTCCTGGATTAATGATGACAGGGAAGTCCAGATGAGCAATCTTTCGGAGGAACAAATTAATCTTAGAGCAGTAGAGAAGCACGTTTTTGTATTAACCTGTCAGCAGCAGCTGGGGGAACAGATCATTTGGACGTGCCACCAGGGACAACTCGGAGTCATGTCTTCTTTCAAGTGGTAGAAATTTCTTTATGAATGAAAAAATAGTAAATTTTGGTTTTTGAGAAGTAGATACCACACAAACGCCCCAAATCCACAGAATCACAGAATGCTATGGGGTGGGAAGGGACCTCTGGAGATCATCTAGTCCAACCTCCTTCCAGAGCAGGTCCCACCCAGAGCAGGTTGGATTCATCCACGGGGGGTCTGAATGTCTACAGAGAAGGAGACCCCACCACCTCTCTGGGCAGCCTCTTCCAGGGCTCTACCACCCTCAAAGTCAAGAAGTTCCTCCTCATGTTGAGATGGAACTTCTTATACTCAACTTTGTGCCCGTTTCCTCTTGTCCTGTCACTGGGCACCACTGGAAAAAGCCTGGCCCCATCCTCCTGACCCCCACCCTTGATGAGATCCCCCCTCAGTCTTCTCTTCTCCAGACTAAAAAGCTCCAAGTCCCTCAGCCTTTCCTCATCAGGGAGATGCTCCAGGTCCCTCATCATCCTCGTAGCCCTTTGCTGTCCCCTCTCCAGCAGTTCCCTGTCCTTCTGGAACTGGGGAGTCCAGAACAACTGTCCACTTTGTCTAAGCAAAGACTGGGCACATCCTCATTCATTTCCAGTTCTTATTTTAAATTTTCGAGAAGGTGACTTGGGCTCAAGTAGGGTTTGAGTCTGACTCGTGACATTTTCCTTGCTCTTGTACTGTGGGACACTCTGCCCCATGTTTTGCTCCCCCCAGAAAGGATGCGGGTACCACCTGGACCTCTTCATGGTGGCCGTGATGCTGGGGGTGTGCTCGGTGATGGGGCTGCCCTGGTTTGTGGCTGCGACTGTCCTGTCCATCACCCACGTCAACAGCCTCAAAGTCGAGTCCGGCTGCTCCGCTCCGGGAGAGCAACGCAAATTTCTTGGGATACGAGAGCAGAGAGTCACTGGTTTGATGATCTTTGTGCTCATGGGCTGCTCCGTCTTCCTCACGTCAGTGTTAAAGGTAAGAGGAATCATAGAATCATAAAGTGGTTTGGGTGGAAAGGGAGCTTAAAGCCCCCCAGTGCCACCCCCTGCCCTGGGCAGGGCCACCTCCCACCAGCCCAGGTTGCTCCAACCCCCTCCAACCTGGCCTTGAGCCCCTCCAGGGATGGGGCAGCCACAGCTTCTCTGGGCAACCTGGGCCAGGCTCTCACCACCCTCACACCAAAGAAGTTCTTCCCCACATCTCAGCTCCATCTCCCCTCTTTCAGTGTCAAACCCTTCCCCCTCATCCCATCGCTCCCCTCCCTGATCCAGAGTCCCCCCCATCCTTCCTGGAGCCCCTTTAGGGACTGGAAGGGGCTCCAAGGGCTCCCCGGAGCCTTCTCTTCTCCAGGCTGACCCCCCCCAACTCTCTCAGCCCCCCCTCCCAGCAGAGGGGCTCCAGCCCTCCCAGCATCTCCAGGGCCTCCTCTGGTCCTGCTCCAACAGCTCCATGTCCTTGGGATGTTGTTGGCCCCAGAGCTGGAGGCAGCACCAGGGGGTGGGTTCTCCCCAGAGCAGCAAAATCCCACCCTGGCCCTGCTGGCCATAGGTCTGGGGGTGCAGCCCAGGGGGTGGGGGGCTTTCTGGGCTACCAGCGCACACTGCCGGCTCATGTGGAGCTTCTCATCCACGAGCACTCCCAGGTCCTTCTCCTCAGGGCTGCTCTCCAGCCATTCTCTTCCCAGTCTGGATTTATGCCTAGGATTGCCAGGAAAATGCAAAACGCCCCAAACCCACAAGTTTTTGGAAGGTTATACCAAAATAGTCTCCTCTCTCCAGGCCTGAGTGGTTACGGAGCAGAGGAGGAGGAGGTCCCAAGCCTTGAAGCTTGACCCATGGTGGGAACCAGCCCTGGTTACGCTTTCCAGCCCTTCAGAGCCCTCTTTGGTGGGGTCCAGGCAAACGAGCTTTAATTTTTCAGGTGTCTTTCAGGCCCACCCGCCCTCATTGGGAACAGCCGTTCCCAGTAGCTGGACACACTGGAACCATCCCCATGGGCTTCCTTGCGTGTTCCTCCCACAAAAGAATCCCATCTCTAGGCTAAAAGGAGGCTCTTTGGCTTTTGTGTGTTGCCACAAGAATATGTAGAAATGGGTTTTTATTTCCCGTCGCAGAACATGGCATATGGTCGAATGGATGAAATCACCCATTTTCCTCCAGCCTTTCTGGAAAATAGGATTATTCTGCTGAAAACCACCTCGGAAACTCAGCCTGAAGCAGAGCATTCGCTCGCTCGCATGCACAAAACCTCCAGTGGTTCAAATCCGACACATCTCTATCCCTGTGGAAATGGGGAAGCTTTAGGCAATTTCAGGCAATGCTGAAAATGTGATTAAAGAAAAAAATAAATGGCTGTATTCTCTTTTTTTTCCCTCCAGTTCATACCAATGCCTGTGCTTTACGGCGTCTTTCTCTACATGGGGGTGTCGTCGCTGAGAGGAATTCAGGTAGGGACTCTTTTCCAGCACGTTGGTTCCTTGTTATTTCATCTCTGGAGAAATGAAAAAAAAGAAAAAAATGGTGATCTGGGGAAAAAAAAACACCTCTCTGAAAGCAAGCAATGATATATATTTGAAATATTTTGGGTAAGAAGAAGGTTGGTGGGGGCAGAGGAGGTGTGTGGGGCTGGGAGGAGCGGGCAGGGCAATTTCTACCACCAATTTCTCCCTTCCTTGAGGGATTTGTAGGGTGATGAAATGATGATAATTAGAATAATGTGGAATAAGTGCAATTTGGTGGGTAGCTCTCCTGGGCAAGCTGCTTTATGGAGGGAGCGGAGGGAAAACGGGTGCTCCCAGGAGGAACGTTGTGAGATGTGGGATTCCTCATTTCAAGGAAGACCCTAAAAACACCTTCCACATCTCCCCGGGGCCAGAAGCTTCCCCTGTTCCCCACGGTGGTGACTTTTCCACTTTTTCTTTTGCAGTTCTTCGATCGTTTGAAGCTGTTTTGGATGCCGGCCAAGCACCAGCCCGATTTCATCTACCTGCGGCACGTTCCGTTGCGGAAAGTGCATTTCTTCACCATGATCCAGCTGATCTGCCTCGTCCTCCTCTGGGCCATCAAGGTGTCCCGTGCTGCCATCGTCTTTCCCATGATGGTAAGAGCCGGTGCCGCTCGGCAGCGGGAGTTTTGAAGCCTTGGAGCATCATCACTGGCCTCGCTTCATCTTCCTTTCTTCTTCCTGAAGGTTTTGGCTCTCGTTTTTGTCCGGAAAGTGATGGATTTCTGCTTCTCCAAGCGAGAGCTCAGCTTTCTGGATGACCTTATGCCAGAAAGCAAGAAGAAAAAGTTGGACGATGCCAAAAATGAAGCCAAAGAAGAAGAGGTAACGCTTGGTTGAGTGCTTGGGGCTGGGGCACCTCCCTCGGGCTCTGAAGTCATCTTGTTTCCATCTCAGTTTGACTTTACATGTTGGGAGAAGATCAGAGCTCAGTAGAAATAGATCCTGGTAGCCCTCATCCCACATCGTAACCTTTTTTTCCTAAATTAGCAGCGGGCTTAATACTTGACTAGAGGTATAATTGGTTTAAATGAGTCATTTATAATGAATATTATTATTATTTAAAGATTTGCTCATAGTGATGTTTTTAACCCTCTCAGAATGTTTAGGGTGAGAGGTCTTCACCCTCCTGCACTAATAGAAGGTCAGGAGAGCACAAGGGGAGATGTTTTGCCAGGTGTTCAGTTTATCTCCCCTTTGATCAAAGAGAGATAGTTTGGTCACTTTGATACTTTGATCAAAGCCAGAGAACTTAATTTGGCCCTTTTTTTACGTCAGGAGTCCCAGAAGATGATGGAAGCTGCAGCCGCCAATTCAATTCGCCTGAAACTGGGGAAGACCAGCAACGTGGATATCCCAAAGCAAAGCAGTGACAGGTAAATCCCTCCCCCTCCAGCCCCAGGACCCCCCTGGTGACCTTCATTGGGCACAGTTTTCCCCACTTGTATCTTTATTGAGTGTCCCTCAGCTCGGTGGGGGAAGCAAATTTACAGGGAGGGCTGCGGGAGGTGATGGGCAGGGCTTTTCCTCCAACAGGGGGGCTGGACAACTCGTGTTTGCCCCCCCAAAAGTTGCATTGTCAGTGATTTTATGGTACCTTGGAGATCCTCAGACTTAAAAATGAGAAGTTGTGGGACTGATCTGTACCAGTCCTCCCCCTCTGCTCTATCCTGGGGAGGCCCCAGCTGGAGCACTGGGACCAGTTCTGGGCTCCCCAGTTCCAGAAGGACAGGGAACTGCTGGAGAGGGGATAGCAGAGGCTACGAGGATGATGAGGGGCCTGGAGCATCTCCGCGATGAGGAAAGGCTGAGGGACTTGGGGCTTTTGGGGCTGGAGAAGAGAAGGCTGAAGGGGAATCTCATCAAGGCTGGGTGTCAGGAGGATGGGGCCAGGCTTTTTCCAGTGGTGTCCAGTGACAGGACAAGAGGAAACGGGCACAAACTGGGACATAAGAAGTTCCATCTCAACACGAGGAGGAACTTCTTGACTTTGAGGGTGGCAGAGCCCTGGAAGAGGCTGCCCAGAGAGGTGGTGGAGTCACCATCCCTGGAGGTATTTAGGAAGTGTGTAGACATGGCACTTCAAAGCAAGCTCTAGTGGCTGAGGTTGTGGGGATCTTTTGTGTGTGTGTGGTTGGACCCGGTGATCTCAGAGGTCCTTTCCAACCATGAGGATTCTATGATTCTGTGAGAACTCCTCATCCAGCAAAACCTGCCAAATTTTGGTTCTCTGGACAGCCCCCCAATTCCTCTTGCTGACACCGGGGGACTCGGTGGCCTCAGTTCCCACCATTCTAAATGTTTCCTGCAGGACTGATCCTTCGGAGATCAATATCTCAGATGAAATGTCGAAAACAACGGTGTGGAAGGCTCTGACCATGAACACGGAGACGCTCTGAAGGCAGGGGGGGGGACATGAGGTGAGGGACTACGCGTGGCCGTGCTCCTCTGCCACCGATGGCACCTGCCCACGGGCTTTTTGCCGGCAACGCTGAGCCCTTGGCCCCATCCCTGGGAGCAGATGGTGTTACAGCTTGAGGAACCCCCAATTTGTTGTGGTTTAGACAATTATTCCATCACCTGATGATCCCTCCCCACCCGGGAAGGGGAATTGGGGCAAAGCAAGGAAACCCGAGGGTTGAAATAGAAAGAGGTTTAAGAGAATAAGGCTAAATAATTAACATTAATAACACTAAAGCACCAGTATTGATCCCGATACCAACACAAGGACCATCCCCAGCCCATCCCATCAGCAGAAGCTGGTGTCCCACCCAGGAACAGCCAATGTGGGACCCTGCGAGCGCTGGGGCTTCGGGGGGAAGGGAAGGGCTCGGGGCTCTGGCACCGGGGCAAGGAGTTCTCAGGGTGGCAGCC
This sequence comes from Calidris pugnax, assembly GCF_001431845.1. Taxonomy (NCBI): domain Eukaryota; kingdom Metazoa; phylum Chordata; class Aves; order Charadriiformes; family Scolopacidae; genus Calidris; species Calidris pugnax. Next base: position 331,287 of record NW_015091014.1, on the reverse strand, counting down.
ACCGAGAAAGAGAGAAGCCCTCTCCAAACTTCCCAATTTCTATGGAATGTGTCCTTCATGGTATGAAATAACCCTGGTGGATTGGGGCAAGCACCCAGGTCTTGCTCCTCCTCGTTCCCACACCTTGAAAACATCAAGACCTTCAACCCCGCACCTCAGAGCAGGCTATAAAGTAAATATTTTCCCCAATTCAGACACTGGAGTCTTCTGAAAGTGCATTTTTCCCCAGCATTAGAAGGGAAGTCAATCCTGTGTTGCTCAAACCAGGACTGATGGTGAGGATCATGGCATGTGAACCAGCTCCTCTGCCGGGGTGGTCACAGGGACAGGGGCAGCACCCGGCGGGTCCCCCCCCCCGCTGATGATGCTCTCCCTCTTTTTCCCCTCTTCCCCTTTTTTTTTTTAATCTCCCCTCCAGTTTTCACGTTTAGGACCCTTGACTTGGAAGGAGAGGAGAGAGAACGTGACTCAGGGATGTGCCAATGCAGACACAGGAGAGGAACTGCTCTTCTTTCCCAGTTGGAGGATCCCCATCCAAGCCACGCCGCCTTCTCCAGCCGGTTCCTTGGTGTGCTTCAGGCGTCCCCTTTTCTCTCCACCAGCAAACTGAGGTGCACATCACAGTCCATGGGCGCTCGCTGTCTTTCCACCTCCATGTGTGTGTGTACGTGCGTGTGTCGTTGCGGTTTATTGTCGTGGCAGAAGGACTGCTACCGCTTCCTCATTCAGCGCTACTTTTTTTGGTATCTAATTCCTTAATTCCTCTTCTCCTTTCTCTTTATTTTTTATTTCTTTCTTTTTTTTTTTTTTTTTTAGCTTTGGTTCCAAATATAAACTTTGAATGTACAAAATAATTTTTTTCTGGAGTCCTGTGTCCAGTTCCAGAAGGACAGGGAACTGCTGGAGAGGGTTTTTTTTTTTTTTTTTTTTTTTTTTTTTTTAGCTTTGGTTCCAAATATAAACTTTGAATGTACAAAATAATTTTTTTCTGGAGTCCTGTGTCCAGTTCCAGAAGGACAGGGAACTGCTGGAGAGGGGACAGCAAAGGGCTACGGAGATGCTGAGGGGCCTGGAGCATCTCTCTTAGGAGGAAAGGCTGAGGGACTTTTTAGTCTGGAGAAAAGAAGACTGTTGGGGCCTCTTGAGTATGAAAGATCAGACCCAGGTCAGGACAAGGACTTAGAGACTCTGGAGTGGAGAGGTCAGACAAAACTCAAGTCCCTCCAGTACAAAGCCTCCCCCAGCTGGCCCAAGATGGGTTTGCTCCTGCTGAAGGCTGTGAATTCTAACTCTAGTCTGCCCTGGGGAGGCTCCAGCTGGAGCGCTGGGACCAGTTCTGGGCTCCCCAGTTCCAGAAGTACAGGGAACTGCTGGAGAGGGGACAGCAGAGGGCTACAGAGATGCTGAGGGGCCTGGAGCATCTCTCTTAGATGGCCTGGAGCATCTCTCTTTCCTCTCTAAGGAGGAAAGGCTGAGGGACTTGGGGCTTTTTGGCCTGGAGAAGAGAAGACTGAGGGGGGATCTCATCAAGGGTGGGGGTCAGGAGGATGGGGTCAGTCTTTTTCCAGTGGTGCCCAGTGACAGGACAAGAGGAAACGGGCACAAAGTTGAGTATAAGAAGTTCCATCTCAACATGAGGAGGAACTTTTTGACTTTGAGGGTGGCAGAGCCCTGGAAGAGGCTGCCCAGAGAGGTGGTGGGGTCTCCTTCTCTGGAGACATTCCAAACCCTCCCTCCTGGATGAATCCAACCTGCTCTGGGTGGGACCTGCTCTGGAAGGGAGTTTGAGTAGATGACAGAGGTCCCTTCCAACCCCACCTCATTGTGGGATTCTGTGATTTGACGCATTCTCCTCTTTCTTCTTCATCCATGACCGGGTTGTTCCAACTCTGGTTTTGGGCTCCTGCCTTCAGTTCACTCTTATGGCTCTTTCTGGCAGGAGAGGGATTTCCTCCGAGACGGGGCCGCCCGGAGCATCTGAGTGACCGGGCTCAGGAGAAGGAAAACCATTTGCTCCCTGAGTCCTGAGCTCCAGTTTATTTTGGGTGGGTTTTTTTTTGGTGGCTTTTTGGGTGGTGTTTTTTTTTTTTTCTTGCTTTGGCTCTTCCATCAGCCTGGAAGCTGCAAAGTGTAGAAACGCCTCCTTCTTGTCCCCTGGCTCTAAATTCATAGAAGGGACCACTTAAAATCGCTTTGAATACTCCGTAAGGTCTTGGGAGGGATTTGTGGGACCTGGGGCTCTGCCCCCTCCCTGTTCCTCCCTGTTCTTCCACATCTTTTCCCTTTCCCTCCCTGGCTCCCTCTGGATTTTAATCCCCCCGCGAATCCTTGGGAAGCCTGGGAGGGGTGGGATGAGGCAGGAGGAAAGCGAGACGGTGCCTTTCCCCCTCCCCGATTTCCCTTCCCCTTCACAGGAAGAAGTTGTTGAGCAAAGATGCTTCTTGTGCTCATCACCTTCTGGGGGAGTTTGCTGGGCTGTGGTGTCATCCCAGGCACACGGCAGCCCAGGAGGAGAGGACAACCCCAAAGAGAAGGTCCTCCCCAGGACCATCCCAAAGAGAAGGTCCTCCCCCACGACGTCCCTTGAGGGGTGCAATGGGTGCGTGAACCATCAGCTTGTCCCGTCCTCCTGAAGGAACCTTTTTCTGCATCAAACCAACCCAAAAATGACAATGGCGAGTTGGTGCTTCTTGCAGATGGGGGGAAGAATTAAGAAAAATAATATATAACCTGGCTCTGTAAGGATGGAAGCGGCCCAACATCCAAAATTAGGGGCTGGGGTTGCCCAAACTGGCCGGTGCTGGGCACGGTGTGGGTTGGAGTGGGGAGGAACTGGTTTGGCTCTTAAAAAGAAGGAGGGGGGACAAAAAGCAAAAGGCTTGGAGGAAGGGAAAGGTGCAAATCTGGGATTTTCTTGCTGCTTTTCCTCTGGGAGAGCCCCCATCTCTCCTTCCTTTGGAAAAATAAACATTAATTCCCACAGGGGTATAAGGATTAAATCCAGTGACCGGCTCTGGTGGTTGTGGTACCAGTCCTGTGGCTGCCCTGCCCCTGAAATAGCATTTTACACTTCTAATATAGTACAGTTTTGGTTTTTTTCCTTTTTATTACCCTCTCTGGAAGAGGAGGGACCAGGCTGAACTCGGAGGGACCGGGGCTGGAGCTTGGGCTTGTTTCTGGGCTCGTTCCCGGCACCTCTACAGCTTGGAAATAAAGAAAAAAAATAAAGAAATAAACCCACCCTGGAGTCAAAACAGGGCTGGTTTTAATGAAGAGGGGCCTGAATCCGGCCCCACAGGGCTCTGCATCTCCCCTGCCCTCGGAGGGTGGTGGTGGGGGCTGGAAAATGTTATTTTAATATTTTAAAAGTTATTTAAAATGTTACTTAAAAAGCAAAGCCCAGCACGGGCCTCTTCGGCATTTGAAGCTTTGGGGTTGTTTTTTTTTTTCTATTTACAGGGCTGGATTGTGTTTTCTGTATTATAATTTTTTTTTTTTTAATTAAATGAAATAAATTGCTTAATGGGGCTCTGGGCCACCTAAAAGGCAGTGGAACGCCCCAGCTCCTCCCCAGGAGTGGGACCCAGCACTGGATTAAATGAAATAAATTGCTTAATGGGGCTCTGGGCCACCTAAAAGGCAGTGGAACGCCCCCCCCTCCTCCCCAGGAGTGGGACCCAGCACTGCTCCCCCCACCCCTTAATCCACCAAAAACCCGTGGGTGACTCCTTACTTTGGGAGGATTTAATATTTCCCTGTGCAGAGGAAAATTATATGGGGCGGGGGGGGGACGGGACACACACACCGTCTCCAAGCTGTTCCTCAGCTTAAAAAAAATATATATATTCTTGAAGTGCCCCCCAGTGCTTTAGTTGCAGCAACCCCCCCCTTCCCATCGATGTGGGGCGGGTACGGGGTGTTTTTCTCATCTTTGGTGCCTTAAAACACCCCCCAAAGTCCCCCATCGGCCCCTACAAAAGACATTTGCTAAAATGAAATGCGTGGCAATCCCTAAAAGGGGGGGAAAAAATGATGTAAAAGGTAATAAGTAAGGTGCTGGCACAGTTTGGATTTTTTTTTTAATGATTTATTCCCCCGCCGCCCCGGCAGTGCGCTACATGTAGAAATACAGAAATTATTTTTGTTCTGGAGATGCTGAAATATATTTATTTTCTTGTAAGAGATGATCTAGTTTGGAAACGCTCTGTGTTGTAAATAAAACCGAGGTGGGGGGGGGGGGTGTTGGAAAAAATCCACCCGGTGAATCTGTGTTATTTCTCACTTCAAATCTTTGTGTGGTTTTGTGTTTTGGTTTGGTTTTGGGGTTTGTTTGGGGGTTTTTTTGGAAAAAAAAATGGCTTTATTTGGGGTTCATTGTGTGGAATTCATAAATAACACGAAGCCGTGTCGCCCGTCTCCGTCTCTGGTTTTTCTCCCGTTGCCCCATTGAACGTAACGGGAAAAATAGAATAAAAATCTGATTTCTCTCATGGTGCCGCTCCCGAGTCTTTGGAGGGGATGAAAGGGGGGGGCACGGAATCTTTGGGGCTTCTTAAGGAGGGGTTTGGGGGGGCAGGGGAGTGGGCAGCACTGATTTGGTGGAAATCCCCGTCTCCCCGGAGAGGAGACCCCTCGTTTTGGGGAAGGAACCAGCTGGTTGGGGAAAGAGTGGAAATCAGTGGATTTGGGTTTTAAAGAAAATTTGAAAATGTAATTATTTGTGGATTTCAATTTGGTGGTTTTGAATTTTTGTATTTTTTGAAATTAGTGTTTTTGAATTTAGTAGGTTTTGAATTTAGTATTTTTTGAATGTCTGTATTTTTGAATTGAGTGGGTTTTCAAATTTAGTAGTTTTTGAATTTTTGTAGGTTTTGAATTTGGTGGTTTTTAATTTGGTAGTTTTTGAATTTAGTAGTTCTGAATTTAGTATTTTTTGAATGTATTTTTGAATTTAGTGGGTTTTGAATGTAGTGGGTTTTGAATTTAGTGTTTTTCGAATTTAGTATTTTTCAAATTTTTGTATTTTTGTATTTTTAAATTTTTGTAATTTTGGAATTTTGGGCTTTTTTGACTTTTTTTTCTTTCCCTGTTGCCGTGAGGAGGGAGGGGACAGCGGTGTCACCCCCGGCCCCTCTGGCAGACCTGGGGGAGCTGGGATGGGGGCGATGACAGAAATCTCCCCACCCAGAGCGAGATGGGGTTTTTGGGGTGTTTTTGAGGGTTGGCTGTGGTTTTGGGGATTAGCTTTTTTTTCCCCATTTACAATACAATTAATTAGCATTACATTCATTAAATTAAAGCCACAGAGATTCTAGTTATCTTTTATATAGTGTGTTTTTTTAAATTTATTTAAAAATCCCCCCCAGCACAGGACTGTGGGGTCAGGCAGGCTCATCCCAATTTTTCTTTTACCTAAAACCTGAGGAATTGAGGGGAAAATGGGCCACTTGAGCCAAGAGGGGGCTCGGAGCCTCGAAATCCCGGGGGACGGGGATCCGGATGGGACGCTCAGAAAAGGGTTTTTGGAGCCCTCAGAAACCAGCCAAGAAAAAGCAAAGGTTTTATTGGGATTTAGGAGGAGCTGCTGGATCCGCGGCCGTTACAAAGAAAACGGAGCTGGAGAAATTGAGGTTTGAGCCGGAGGGGGGGAGGGGGGGTCTTTAGGAGGAGGCGACTGGGAAACTCCGAGGGATGGATAAACCCTTCCCACTGAGCATCCGATCCCCCGAGGGTCCGGCATCCCCAGGGCTGATGCTGCTGGAAAAGCCGGTGCCTTGATTTGCCCTTCAATTTTACCTTGAAATTCCAAACAAACAAACAAACAATCATCAAAGACCTTCAGGGAATGGAAACGCCTCCTTGAAATCCCTTGGGAACAGCGGTGGGGGTTTTTCTCCTCAGCGAAGGAGCACCCGAGGAGAATGAAACACTTCAACCCCCCTCAACCCTCCCCTAGAAATGCAAATGTGAGGCGTCAGGACAAAGCCTGGGGAGAACAAACCAGCCTCCTTCCATCGCAAACCATTAAATCCTACCCCCCCAAAGAAAAAAAAAAAGCTTAATTTTCCTTGTCTTATTTTATTGCAAACAAACACCGGAGGATCCACGAGAGATGGTGGAAAAACGAGACGCAGCGTCAGGCACAGGGAGCTTTCGCCCCCCCAGACCCCCCAGTTGTGGCTCCGTGTTAAAATTCTTCCTTTATTCCCATTTAATTGGGAGTGTTTTCCCTTTGGGACTACTTACAGGGGCGGGAAGGGGAAGGGGATGCTGCGGGGTTCCTCGTGCAGGGACCTCTTGGTGGAGCTGCCGAGAAGAAGAGGACACGTGGAAGGGAAAGGAAAACGGTGTTAGGGATGGGGCTGGGGGGCTGTCGGGAGGTGGTTTCCCCCTCATGTCACCCCCTTTCCCCGTGTCACCTGAACCTCTTGGTGTTGATGAGCCAGTGGACAAAGTCCTTGGCCTTCATCTTGTCCAAGTAGCGGGTGAAGTCGCTGGTGAAGGTGCCTTCTGAATGTCTCTTGGTGTTTTCCACAAAGCCGTGGGCGCTTGGTGACTCCTGCCACTGCCACCTGCCCCGGGGGGACACACACACGGGGGGGGGGGGAAACGGGGTTTAATGCACAATCGTGGGATGGGGACCCCGCACCCTCCCGGCACCAGGTCCCCCGGGGCAGGGGCTGGGTCCTCTGAGGTACTTCACTGTGTGGAGCAGAAAAGCCATAATAATAGATTAAAATTGTTTTCAGATTCTGGGGGGGGGTCTACCAAGCCTGGCCAGGGTGTTCCCAACATCAAATATATCCAACGTCCATCCCATATTATTTCCTTTATATCTTATTGGCCGCGGTGGGTTGGTGCCCCCACCCTGGTCCTTGTTTGCCACCCCCAGGAGGGAGCAGGGTGCCACCCCGAGGTTTGGATCAACCTCCTCCACCTCCAGGATGGAGACCTGGGGTTGGTGTGTGTGTATGTGTCCCCGCTTTCACAAATTCACCCCCGTGGAAGCTCCCCAAGAAGGTCTCCACGGGCGCAGAGGGGGCTCAGCACCCTGGAGCATCATCCCATCCTGCCCCACCACCTCCCCATCTCTGCTCTGACACTGAAATCCTGGGGGGGGACACACGGCAATGGCCCCACGTGGGCTGGTGGGGAGACGGAAGGGAGCTTGTCTGGATAAATACAAACAAAAAAGGGACGTGACAGCAGCCCTCAAGCCAGGAGAACCAGCAGCATCAGCACTGGGGTGGGGGCAGAGCTGCTGTGACAGCCCCCGCCACCCCCCGGCCAGCCCTGACCACCCCCCTCCCCGTACCTGGATGTGTCATCCAAGTCCTTGGGGCCCCCCATGGGCCACCCCACTGGGATGAGCATGGCAAACACCAGCCCCGAGAGGTAGAGCCACCGGGCGAGCTGCATCCCGCTCCTGGAGAAGGTAGAAATCCAGATAAAAACCTCCAGTCGCCATTGACACCCCCCCCCAAATCCCCATCCCCGGCCGATGGACAGACCCCCCATGGGACAACCTCCTGCCTGGGGGAGGGGTCTCAGCATCATTTTGATGGGTCCACATGAAAATGGCATCCTCACAATTACCTACCAGCATGTCCACCCCGGCTTAGGCGCAGGCATACGGCCACCAGAGCGTTTGCGTAATATAAAGAGATAATTAACCGCAATAAACTTTATCTCAAACCTCCCCTTTCCTGGGCAGGAGAGAGATTTCCACCTGGAGCTTATCACCGGGGCGCTGGAGAACTTGCCCCACTGTTACCTGCCCAGGAGAGCAGCGTTCGAGAGAGTTGATTAATAATTAGAGCGACACGTTCCTTCTCTTGGCTGGAAACCTCTCCAGGGGGGAGGGAAATGCCCACCCCCCACCACCCATCGTTTGCTGAAAAATCAGACTTTTTTGGGTGCCTCTCAACAAGCCCTTCCATTGCTTGGGTTTCGTTTCTTCCCAGGTGGGTAGTGAAGAAGGGAGGAAAAAAGGAGACCTTACCTTCTGCGGAGACAACCGCTCCCCTAAAAGGAGATCCTATCGCCCTCCTTCGAGCCGGTTCTGGTTCAACTCTTCTCCTTCCCGGCGCTTTTAAGCTCGTTAGCAGGATGCTAAAAGCTGAATGGGGGTGGGGGGGAGGTCATCGGGACTCCCGCTTTTAGTTGGACGGGTCATTATGAATCATTACAGGATTTTTTTTAAGTGGGGCTGTTGCAAAAAATACCGTCATTGCCGTATTTTCCACCTGACGCCTTCAGCGAGGGGTTGGTTCGTTGTTGGGTTTTGGCTTTTTTTTTTTTTTGTGTCATTGTTGCTGTTTCTCATGTCTTTTCTATTACTTATTTGTTTGGTTTTTTTTCCCCACTTCTTGGCCCAAGGGAGTGACCTCTCGGTTTCCTCCTTGCAGGTGAGATGGTCCCTTGTTGCCACAGCGTATCGTGCGGGGAGAGGTGATTTCTCCACCCGCGGGGCTGCCCTCTCAAACACCTCTGCTTTGAGTTAAAAAAAAAAAACATCCAGAAACAAGAAAGAGCGAAAATGCAGAAGCAGCTTTTGGGCTGGGTCCATGAGTCCACCTACAATGCCTGGGTTTGTGTCCCCCCCCCCGGGTAAAGGCCAGACGTGAAATTGGGGCCATTGACCAGCATTTAATAATTTTGGGGGTGAGGGGAAGCACCGTGGGTGGCCACCAATCTGGGGCCATGTTTTTCCCCATGGGACATCCCGACTTGGCCCAGGAGATGGAGGAACATCTGGATCGCATCAGGCCGAGGACAATAGTCGTACAGGGGCGTCTCCTGGGAACCAGGCTCATTTTTTTTCCAAATCCCCTTGTCTAGTGAAGGAAAAAAGGCTTGAGAAGAGCAAAATCCGAGGGTAGCCCTAAAGAACTGGCCCTGGCCCTGGGTTCCAACAGCTCCAGGTGGACACTTCAGCTCCCTGAAGGTGCTGGGAGGTCAGATGAGCTTGGAGGATTGATGGCAGAGCTCTGTTTCTGGGGCAGTTTTGAGATATCTGGGGAGCCCTTGGATAAGGAATGTCTATGGTTTGGTGCTCAAGGGATTAAATATGCCCCTTTGGCAGGGTCGATGGGCAGAGAAAAGAAAGTCTTGGGAAACTGGGCCACGTTCCTCCCTCACCCAACACCAGCCACCAGAAGAGATGAGGGCTCCAAGTCCTGATTTCTCCGCCACTTACTGTCCTCTCCTCCTGGGACCTTTCTTCTTGTGGTTGGGTAATTATTATTATTCTACCAAAGAGATTTCTGCAATTATTGTCACTGTCAAAATATGGCTGGTGTTCGGGGGACAGTCTTCTTGAAGAGCCTTTTAATTAGGGCCAACAATGGCCTTACGACAAAGCCTGACATCAGAGGAAGAAGGTAGGAGATTAATTAGCTCAGCCTCTGGAGGAGAGGTCCAGATCTCCTACCCATCACTTGGATGGGATATTTATTAATTAGCTGCTGATGACACTGTTTGTGATGCCCCCCTGGCCCAGGAAGACACATGAGGTTCCTGCAGCGGTGGGGGACTCAGGAGAAGACAAACTCAGCTCAGGCAGCGCAGTGCGGGCCGTGTTGCTTCTTGGTTTTCTTAATCGTGGCTCCCCGTGGCAGAGCGGGTTGGAGAAATGTCCCACAGGACCTTCCCTCCACTCTCCAAGCATGATTTTCACCAGCCCCTTGGGATGTGGTGGTCTTTCCTTCCCAAGTGTCCTCCATGCTCTTCCCCTTTCCACCCGGGTTGAGCCGCTGGTGGCTCTCCCACCCGGGAGGACGGCACCACAGGGACATGGACCTGTGTTTTAAGACGCACGTGTAGATCTGGATTTTGTGCCATTTTATGACTTAAAGAGGTTTTTATGGACAGTAGGTGGCAGCCTTCCTCTGCCCGTCCTTCCTCTGCCCGTCCTTCCTCTGCCTCGCAGCCTCCTCCTCGCTGCTCGGCAGCTCCCAACGCGCCCGCTCCGTCGCCTTCAAGGACCAAAGGGATGTGATGTCTCCCTCTTTGGGGGTGGAAGACCCCAGGCTGGGGGATGCTGTCAGTGGTGGCGTGGTGATCCACAGCCCGGCTGCGGTGGATTTGGCTCAAATCCTTGCTCCATGGGCACCTTTGGAGCAGCACCTTTGAGGATACACAAGCACCTTGGATGGAGCATGGACCAAGGAAGTTGATAAGAGAAAACTCCTGGACTGTGCTCCATGTCCACCAAACCTTAGATAAATTCATCCATACCCCATCCAACCTTTGCTGCCCCCAGGTGCCCCCAGGACCAGTTGTGGGGGCCCACCTCTGCCAGTCATGGTCCCTGCAAGCATGGGGAGAGGCAGGAGGAACCAGGCTGCTCTGATGGGGATGGTGGGACACGGCCTTGCTGGGCTGTCCAAAATCAGGCTGGAAACAAGATGAGTTCACGCTTAAGCCTGCTCTTGAATGATCTCATGGACCTGCCAGACCTCATTCTGCCACCAGCCAGGTCCTGCTTTGGGGCTGGGTTTCCCTCCTGGCACAATGGGGTGAGGCTGGCATGCCTTGATGCCTCAATGCCTCTATGCCACCGCCTGAAGGCAACCACAAAGTCACCTTAGATACATCAACTTGCTCCGGTGCTACTGTCCTGTGGCTGCAGGTGCGGTCACACCAAGTGGTGGTTCATTTTGGAGGGATTTACAGCCAGCGAGGAGGAAGAAAGGCTTTGACTTCACCTTCTTGGACCCTCTGCAAAGAGACCTTCGTCTCCCACGGGGGTGTGTTCTGGGGGTCACCCAGTGCAAGAGAGCCAGGGATGGAAAAACTTCCCCTGGGCATCCCCCCAGCCGCAGTTCAGAGCCCACTGCCCCATGGATTAGTGCTCTCCACTCTTGTTGTCCCCATGGCTGAAGGTGTTCGTGGCGTCCTCCATCCCTGCCACAATCGCAGGTGATGTTATACCCATTGCTCAGAGCCTGCTGCCTCTCGCCAGCTGTGGCCACTGCCAAGGCATAACCGGGCAAAGACAGACTTTCTTGGGTCAGTGATTTAACCCCAAACATCTCCTCCGGGGTGACGCCAAGTGCACGGTTTCAGTTTCAGCATCTTTGGGCCTTTTTTTTTCCCCCGTGTTATGTTTTACAGGTGTTCTTTAAGAGCGAAGGGAGGGCCATGAAAAAGAGACATTCCGCGTCCCCAGCAAAGGATTTTGGCAGCTCTGGAGGGAGGGGGATTATTTTCCTGCCTTTTCCCCCCTTTGTGCATGTGTTTTTAGGCAGAAAACTGTATCTGCCCCCAGCCTCCTGGCTTCTCCTCATGGCTGACCCATGATGCCAGGGAGGAAGAGGAAGAGCGTGGTGGGATGCAGAGATGGTGCTGAGCTGCATGCAGGCTGGGACGAACTTATTGGGAGCCATCAGCCCTTGCCAATTGGAGTCAATGCCACCTCGTGTCTCCTGAAACCACCCTTAGGCTCGATCTGCCCCGTGGTGGATCTCCATTTTTTGATCAGTCTACCACTTTTCCCCCTTTAGGTGTTCACAGAGCAGAAGGGAACTGGGTGAAATCCCTCTTGCTCCCAGTTCCCATCACTCTCCTGTCCCCGAGCACCTTTTGTGAGCACTAAACATCCATGAGACAGGGAGGGCAAGGAAAACCATTGGGTGCCACGGCCGAGGAAGCACTTGACCACGAGCCTGGAGAAGTGGAATAGGCTTCGTTAGTGGGTGGGTGGACAAGAATCCAGGCTGGGAGATGGGGGAGCTAAGGGGGAATGGCAGGCAAAAAGCATCAGGGTGAAGAATGGGGCTCCCTGGTCAGGGATGTGGTGGGCATCCAGCCATGCTCCAAGAGCATCCCTGCTCCTCCTCATCAGGGGGAGCTGCGGGTTGCTGGGGATCACCTGAAGTCAGATCAGAAGCTCAGTCCTTTCACCTGGCTTAACGTCTGCCTTTTAGCTCCTTTGGCTAAAACCCAGCAATCAGCCTGGGCAGGTGGAGCAGGATGGGGGACACCTGTTTGAGCCATGGCCACCTACAAAACCCGGGGCTCAGGTCTTCTGTGTTCCTCAGCCCTGACAGCCTTGTGTCTCTTCTGTCTCTTGGTCCTCCTTGGTTGTCCCCTCCTCCCTGTGTGCTCTCATCAGGATGTTCTGCAATTGGGAGGTGGGTGCTTCCCTTTCCCTTTGGGAGGAGAGCGGGTGCTGTGCCAGGTGCTACGAGGTGGTTTTTGTGCAAGTTATGGGTGCACTGAGCTAATTTGGTCCCTCGGGGCACGCTGGCCTGGCTCCAAATTGATTGCTGGTTTCTACTGGGGCCCTGTGGGAGCTGAACTGGGGTAGCTCTTGGGTGAGCAAAGCTGTGACTGTGTGGGGAGCCCCTGGGGTGATGCCCAGGGGGGTGGGTGGCTGCAGGAAGCTTTGGCTCAGCACCATGGTGGTTATGTGCTTGCCAAAAATCCCAGGGGAAGGGGATGGTTGGGGTGGTTTTCTCAATTCATCTGAGATGGAGGGAGGTGGTGGTTCATGGTTTATTTCTGTGAAGTGTCCCTTTGGCTTTGAAAAGTGGAAAACATCAGGGTTTTTTTTTTTTTTTTTTTTTTTTTACCTGCCTCTTCTTCCCGCCCATAATCCTATAAAAATCTTGGTTCCTGATGAGACCAGCCACCGTGGCACACGGGGCTAAAAAGTCCTTGCTGGAGCCAGGAGCTGGCGGTTTTAATTTCATCCTCTTGATTTCCATGGGGCCTTAGCAGGCTTGTGTGTGATTAAATAACCCTTGACTCCTCAGCTCTGCAAAAAATCCCCGACCAGAGCCCTCCTTTGGCTGTTTGTGGTGGCTTTTAGTTTGGCAGCAGCTGTTGGTGACCGGCTGATGAAACCTGATCGTGCCATAAATCAAAACTTCTTCGCATTCAAATGCAACAATTAATCCTGGGTGTGTTGGTGTAATTAGATGACAAATTATGCCTCAAGATTCACTTGCTTGTTTATATAGAGAAGCCGTGTTTGCTCAGCCGGAGATGTTTGGCGACGGTTTTCAGTCTACCCCAGGGGATGTCAAATGATAAACTTGGGGAGCTCTGCTGAGCTGCAGCTGCAGGATCTGGACCTTTCAGCCTCCACTTCTCCACCTGGAGACCAAAAGTTTGGCTGCCCTCTTGCACTGACTGTTTTTTAGGCGAGCTTGAACTGTCTGAGCCCTCCTTTTTCCAAGAACTTATTCCTGTGGTGCTCAAGACTTGTACATGAGGATTGAGCCCCACCAGGCTGGGGTAGGGGTTGTCTCCATCCCTGGAGCTCCTATACCCAGCTAGAGACACCCCCTCGCCGTCGGTGGTGGTGGGATCGGTTTGGCTGCTCTAGTCCAGTTTGGAGACTGTGGGGCTGATTTGTTTTGGCACAAGCTGGGAAATCTGCAGCTGGATGCTTGCTCCCAGGATGTTTCCTTGAGGGACCGTCTCGGAACGTGCCTTGGTGTGGGAGGTTCCCACGGTGGGGAAGAGCCCTATTAATGAAACAAAGGAAATTAATGGAGCAAAGGTGTGCTCTGCAGATGCATTGCCATTTCCACGGGGGGCAGGGGGAAAGAAATACAAAATAATTAGCATTTGGGGGTTGAATGGTAGAGAAGGGATGAGTAGACTTGGGCACAGGCTCTGGCAGGGATGCTGCTGGTTCATGACGTTCTCCTGCAGTTTTTCAGCTCAGAACCCAAAGCAAAACCCCAACACCAGGTGGCAAAAATCCAGGGCAAAGACGTAGAGATAAAGAAGCCGGTTGATGTCACCCGTAAGGTGCATATTTACACACTTTGAAGCTTTTATCCACAGATTAAGTGTTCTTATGGGGTTTCTTTGCAAAACACCAATAGATGTTTTCTTATCTGCTGGGAACAAAATAAGCTGATAGCGTTTTATGCCCCTTTCCCTTCTGGTGGTGGCTGCTCTTGATAGCTCCTACCACAATTCCTATGGACTCTGATCTCTAAGGGTGGGGGGGCAACGGCTCCTGGCAAGAAAGCAATTGGCTGCTTGGATAAACAGCTTTAAAAATTAGGATTTTTTTTTTTAAGGGTGGGGAAAGGGCTCATTTTCTCTGGCTGATGCTGCTCGGGCAGGAAAAAGGCTGCTCTGTCACCAAACAAATACAGCTCCTGGGAGTGAGGGGAAAAATCCCAACTGTGAGAAGTTGAAAGAATTGTTGGAGAAGAAGAATGGATTTTCCTTCATCCGTGGCTTTTAAAAAAAAAAAGGCAAATTGTGTAGGACATCTTAAGCTTGTTTTCATCCACATTTATTTTTTTCTAGGCTGCACAAGAGGGCATTATATCAACCTGCAGCTGCACCTTGCTTGTGGGCAAAAGAGCTCTTGCTCTCTTGCCAAGCAGGATTAATGTCAAGCCAGCAGAGAAGGGCCTGGATCCTGGAGGACCTATGCCAGGGGATTTGTTTTATTTTGCTGGCTAGTGGTTATTTTTTTCCTTTAGGGGTTGCTACCAAGCTGACCAGGTTCCCTGATCTCGTGCCCAGCCTGGGCTGTGTGGGAAGGGTCCTGGAGGACTTGTTCTCCCTCGCTCCTGTGCACCATGATGTTTCTTGGAGGCAATGAGCTTGGGGTCCTCCTGTTTTGGAGTAAACCAGCCCAAATCCTGACCGTGCCTCCCCCCTGGGTGGGAGCTGGGACACTTTGGAGGCCTCTGTCAGGCTGTGGTTTAACAAAGCCACATTTAATCCCTCCTGTCCTTGCTAAATCCTCACATCCTCCTCGCTCTGGGCGGCTGTGCCCAGGAAACCCTCCCAGCTCCGGAGCTGACCTTTCCCAACAAAGCACCTTTGTCAGACAGACCTCAGGGCTGCGGGGTTGCTTTTTTATTTTCCCTTCTTTATTTATTGCCCCTTTTTTTTCCCTCCTTTTTTTTATTGATGTCACCACCCAGCAGCACAAGGACCCATTATATGAGCTGCTGTTGGACTTTGCTTGTTTGCAGGAGGGAGATTAAGAACAAACGGGCAGCGACGGGCTGTATCCTGGAAAGCGAAGGCCAAGAGCTTGAGCAAGAGGAAACTTGGCAGCAGAAAGGGAGCCCGGATCCAGCTGGGGCTGAGCCTCCTGTCCCCACGTGCCAGGGAGGGAGGGGATCTGGTTTTCACATGGGGCGATGTGTTTGTTCTTGGGGGGGGGGAAGCAAGAACTGGGGGTTTGTCCCTCAGGTAGACCTATTCTGGTGAGGCTTCTCCATATCTTGTGTCCATGGAACATCCCAGCAGTGGGCACCCATCACTCTGCCATGGGTGCTGCTCCAGAGCACCCATGCCTGGTGCCAGAAAAGGCTGACCCTGTCCCCTCTTAGTCCCCCACTGTGGGGCACCTGCTGATGACTTCCACCTCTGCTGATCTTTAAGAGGCATTTTTGGGGCTGTAGGAGAGTGTTGAGGTGGGAATGGAGACACCATGTGGATCTAGTCTGGCCCTGACTGGTCTCTGGACAGCTTCTGCCCTTCTCTTTAGTTGTGTGGTATTGTGGGGGCAACACTCATCTTTTCCTGTATCTGGAGATCCCAACATCAGAAGGACATGGACCTCTTGAAGCGGGGCCGGAGGAGGCCCTGGAGATGCTGGGAGGGCTGGAGCCCCTCTGCTGGGAGGGGGGGCTGAGAGAGTTGGGGGGGTTCAGCCTGGAGAAGAGAAGGCTCCGGGGAGACCTTGGAGCCCCTTCCAGTCCCTCAAGGGGCTCCAGGAGAGATGGGGGGGACTCTTGATGAGGGAGGGGAGCGATGGGACGAGGGGGAAGGGTTTTAAGCTGAAAAAGGGGAGATTAAGGCGAGATCTTGGGAGGAAATTCTTTGGTGTGAGGGTGGTGAGAGCCTGGCCCAGGTTGGCCAGAGAAGCTGGGGCTGCCCCATCCCTGGAGGGGTTCAAGGCCAGGTTGGAGGGGGCTTGGAGCAACCTGGGCTGTGAGTGGCACTGGGTGATCTTTAAGGTCCCTTCCCATCTAAACCATTCCCTGATTTCCATGTATTTTGGTGCTGCATCTCCCTCGGTCTGCCCATGCTGGAGCCAGCAAGGACCAGGCAGGGCACTGGTGGCTTTACTCTGCCATTTGTGTGTCTCCTCACCCCAGTGGTGGCTGATGCTGTTGGGTGCTAAACCCTGACCCGATGTCCATCCAATGCCAAGTCGTGCATGATGAGAGCCACTGAGCAAAACAGAAATTACGGTGGCTGATCTTCAGGTGGCAGCTTCATTACCCGGCCGGGGTGATGCCTGTTGACAACAGGAAGGGTGGCTGTTGGCCCTCAATGGCCAGGTGAGCTGTTCCCTGGCTCGTAAGGAATTGGGACCGTGGCAACTATAGGCTGGGCAGAGGCTGAGTAGGAGGGGGAGGACTCGGTGCTTGAGCTCAAGAGGAGGTGGGTGCTGGTACAGCCCATACCGTGACTAACACCAACACCCAGTCCTGCCTCTGCCATGTCTCTGCACTGAGGTTTCTCCTCCATCGGCTGCGTTTCTGCCCATCGGCCCCAGAAGATGCACTGAAACGCCTTTACTTGCAAGCCTTGAGTGTCTCCCGGGGTGGTGTGGAGCTCTGTGCAGAGGGAGGACATCCCTAGGTTGGCTTCTTTGTGGCTCACATCACCCCAGAGTCGGTGTCTCACCAAAGTGGTGGAAACCATCCTGGAGATGAGCTTTGCTGCTCTGTGTTGCCTGGACTTTCTGGGGATCCTCTGCAGTGCTTTTCTGGCTTCCCTGTGGTTTCCCTGGGTTCCTTTTCCATCTCTCACCCTGTTTTCAACAAGCAGGACCGGTAGCAGGGTGAGAGGGGGTGTGCTCCCAAATTGTGGGGTGTTTTTCCTTCTCACTGGGGCAGAACGATGGAGAGAGTTGGGGCTGACCCTTGGCAGGGACCTGAAGCAAAGAGACACTTTCAATCCATTGAAAAAACAAAAACAACCAAACAAATAAATCTTTATTTAATTGAAATATTGGCACTGGGTCTGGCTTCTCATCAAGCACCTGGTTCCTTCTGTCTCTGCAATGGCCCAAAAAGCTTGCGTTTGAGGGACAAACAGAGCTGGTGGAGACTTTCCTTAAATCGACTGAAAGCCCTTTGATGTGGGTAAAGAAAGGTTGTTACAACATGTGAAAATAGCTGGGGTTTTCCTCCCTGCCAGGAAAAAAAAAAAAAAAGAAATTTTTAATGCTGTGCAGTAATTACGTGTTAATGGAGAAGATACGAGAAAAAAAAAAATCTGTGAAATCCTTGTAGTGCAAAGAAATTGCTGGTGGGCACGTTCGGGAAATAACCCTCTCCTCTCCCTCCACTTCTTAATTGGGGCAAATATGCACAAGAGTTTTATGCTGAGGTGTTTGGGTCTAATATTTCCACCTGGTGCTATACCTTAAAATGGTGGGGGAGGGAAATAGCTGGTAGTAAAAACATCAACATAATTCACTTTTATAACCAGAGCAGGGCTGAATCTGCCGGGCCGTGGGGAAGCGGGGGCGGGGGTGTGGGATGGAGCTGTGTGTGGGGAGACGCTGCTTCCCAAGGGAAGCTCTGGGTTTTTTTGAGGGGGAAAGCTGGGAAAACGAGCTGCAGATTTTGTGTGTGCAGGGATTGTGTCTGCCCCTGAAATGTGGTAGTTTTTTTTCTCTGCGAAATGGCTGTTTCTGTGAAGGGAGTGTTGAAAGCCGGTGGTTGGCTGTAACAACCTCATTAAAAATGGGGCTGAAGAAAGCTTGAAGGTTTAAAAATAGTTCTCTATGTGTTTTTAAGCGCTGCTGTTCCCCTTTCCGGGCGGGTGAGAACAGACAGGAGGACCTGAGGGTTTTCTCAGCCCTGACCTGTGCTCTGTCCGGGCAAAGGGAAGGGCCTGGAGATGGATATTAGGGTTTCACCTGGATTAAATGCAGCTTCTTTGCCTGGATTAACCACAATATGGACCGTTGAGAAGGGTGGGGGTGCTGGGGCTCCTGCTCAGCGCTGGACCTCGGCACCGTGTTGGGATGCTGCCGGCCTCATCAAGCTCCAGCCAACATCTACCCTGGGGTTTGGGGTCTTCCCCTGAGTTGGGGAAGGGGATGAAATCCCTGTGCCCCTTCCCACCGACCCCATCCCCGCGTGGGACCATCCTGCCCCTGTTGTGGAGCCCGGTCCTGGATGTTCTTTGTGCTGACTCAAAGCTGCTGTAGGATCCTCTGATTCATCCCCGGGGAGGGCTCACACCCAGGCTGGGTTTCCTCTCCTGGGTGTTGGTCCTGCTGGTGTGGGCTGCGCCCCCCCCCAACATGGGGTGCTGTGGTGATCCCCTATTCCCACTGTGGGTTGGGGAGTAGGAGAATCCCAGATTCTCCGGCGTGCGGGTGGATGGGGTTGAGAGCAGAAAAGCAAGGAGGGTGCTGAGGATTCCCTGCTCTGGGGGGGTCTGAACCTTTGGGGTGTGGGGGAGGGAGACTGTGGGATGCGGCTCTGGGTGATGCCAACCTGCTCTAGCCCCACACTTTGCTGTGGGTCACTCCGAGAGGGCTGTCTCTGGCATCTGGAGGTGTTTTCATGCTGTCTGTAGAGCATCCCCTGACTCATGAGAGCTTCCTGCCCTTTCCTGGTGAGAAAGGAGCTTGATGCTATTCCCCTTAAGACTAAGGGGAAACTGAGGCACAGGAGGGTCGACCTCAGCCCAAGGAGGGTGAGGTGGGAGGGTTGAGATGGGGGGGCAGGGTTGTATTTATGGCTTCCTAGCTCCACTGCTGCTTGGTGTGACCCCTTTAGGGCTTTTCCACCTCCTTTTCTCCTCCCTCTTGCCACTAACCTCTTCTGCTGCCAACTGGAGGGGCAGAGGAAAATGAAGGACAAAAGGATCTGCTGCTTCCCAGGTTCATACAGTGCTGCAGCCTGGGCTGTAAATCCGCTTGGGCACGTGAAAAATAGAGGTGATGCTGCCTGTCCTCCCTGGCACCGCCGTGCCAAGGCGGCATAACCTGTCTGATGGGGATCCAGCTCCACCTGGGATGGGGAGCTCCCGGGAGAGCATCTCCCAGCTCCTTGGGTGGGCAGAAACCTGGTTCTCTGCAGCTCGGAGAGGGGCTGCGGTGGTGGAGCGTTGCACGAGGCTGGATTTCGAGAGCTGCTGGGCTGGCACCAGCACACAATGTCCCACGGCCAGGTCAGGAGCAAGATGCGTTTTGGCAGAGCGTTGTGGCAGAACTGGAAGAGCAGGGCTCCCGGCAGAAGGTCAGGGCGAAGGTGTGGGTTTGGGGAAGTGTTGTGGGTCAGTTTTTGAGGGCACCTGTGGAGCCGTCTGGGAGAACTGGTATGGCAGAAAGCCCTGAGTCAAACCGGCGAAGCGCCTGAAGGATCGCTGCTGGCTCCTCCCTGCTCATGCCACCCTCGGAGATGGGCTTCAAGCTGCCCTGGACCTGAGTTGTGAGGCACCTCCTGCCCTGGTCCTGCTCCAACACTAATGCCCCTTTCCTCTTCTGTTGGGATCGGTGGTTATCCCCTCCCCTCCCCTCCTGCTCGTGGTGCCGGCTGCCCTGGGATTTGGGGTCACAGAATGCTATGGGGTTGGAAGAGACCTCTGGAGATCATCTAGTCCAAACCCCCCCTTCCAGAGCAGGTCCCACCCAGAGCAGGCTGCACAGGAACATGTCCAGGCAGGGTTTGGAATGTCTCCAGAGATGGAGACCCCACCACCTCTCTGGGTAGTCTCTTCTAGGCTCTGCCACCCTCAAAGTCAAGAAGTTCCTCCTTGTGTTTAGGTAGAACTTCTCATGCTCCAGTTTGTGCCCGTTTCCTCTTGTCCTGTCACTGGGCACCACTGGAAACAGACTGGCCCCATCCTCCTGACACCCATCCTTAAGTATTGATAGGCATTGATCAGGTATCCCTTCAGTCTTATCTTCTCTAGACTAAAAAGCCCCAAGTCCCTCAGCCTTTAAGGGTCCAAGCACTTGCTCTGGCTCTTGGGGGTGGCTCTGTTCCCAGCTTAACCCATTTTTCCACCTAAAGTTTGATACCCGAGCAGATTTGTGCCCATTGTTTTGTTTTTTTTTTTTTTAAATTTTCCTTTATTCACAATAAATAATATAGTATATTACAAAGATCTCAACACAAAATCCAAAAAAAAATCACGTTCCTTTCTGCAGCCACGAATAAATAAGACTCACCAGCACCAGCTAATGCATGAAAGAGCATCTATGAGCAGTGTGGGCCCTGTGGTGGGGTGAGGGGAAAACGGGGGGTTTTTGCTGCACCCACCTGCCCAAAGCCATCCTTCTTCTTTGCTGGTCTCCACATGGTGTCTCCATCCATCCCCTGGGCCACCTGGCGCAGGGGTGAGACCCTGAGCATGCCAGGAGGTGGGGTGTCAGCCCTCTGGAAATCACGGCACCCCGGGAGGGCAGGGATGTCACCGAGGGGGTGGGAAACCCCCAGATGAGGGGCTACCCGGGGCTGAGGGTCTTGGGTTGGGCTTGGTTGGCTGCAGAGAAGCTCGGAGAGGTTCTAGCGCTCACACTCAACAGAGAGGGACTATATACACAGACTCTGCCATACTCCTTGCTGTGTCGCAGATGGCCTTTGAGTTAAAAGAGTTTCGCTTAAGAGTCTACTGTAGCTGGATGTTCATTGTCTGGCTTTGGTGCACACATGAGCCCATGTTGGGGGGCTTCCCCCCCTTCTTTTTTGCTTGTTTTTTTTTTTTTTTTTTTTTTTTTTTCTCTCAACCGTTCCTATGGTGGGGTCAGCTCCATGGATTTCTTTCTCTCCTCTCTCCTCTCTTCCCATTCCTCCTCTGACTCGTAGGTGCCCTTGACGATGGCAACCCTGTCTGACATGTTCATGCAGTAGGGGACAAGGATGTAGAAGTAGAGCAGAGCGGCCAAGCAAGCCCCGAGGATGGGTCCAACCCAGAACACCTAGAAAGCAACAAGGGAGAGGGGTGAGAGCAGGTTCTAGGAGGCTGGTGCACCAGGTCCCACCATCATGCTGGCGTCCCTCACTGCTCCATGTCTTCTAACCCATGGAGAGATGCAAATACCCCTTCCAGTGCACTTCTTGGGCTGAAATCCCCTCCTGCTGAAGACAATGAGCTCTTTATGGGTGCAAAGATGTGGTGGCACCAAGCCTGCTCTGTGAGGCTGGGTCTGAGCTTGCTGGGCGAGTTGAAAGTCTAAGCTGGGCTTCTCTGTGGGCTTCATGGACCTCAGATGATGCCCTTAGCTCAGTGTGAACCATTGCACTGGGGGCTTATGCTTGTTCTCTTGCTGGCTCTGTTCCTCATGCATCAAGGGGGACAACCTCCCATGTTCTCCAGCCCCCTTTTATCCTTCCAGGCCCGCGACGGGCTCTGGAACACCCACCCCTGTGACCCCCCTGAGGCAATCGCTGTGGGCCAGCCTGTCCCAGCACGCTGCCAGTGCTCACCCAGTGTGCCGGGCTGAACTTCCTCACGATGACCGCGGGCCCGAAGGACCGGGCTGGGTTCATGGAGCAGCCGGTGAAGTAGATCTGTTGGTGTGGAAAGGAGACCAAGGTTAAGGTGCATCATGTTGCTTACCAGGTACGAACAACTCTCCAGGAGCAGGGAACAAAATGGGTGCTGTTCCTCTTACAGAGTGGGCCAGATCCCCCCCATCATCATGAAGAAGGAGCCCCAGTATGACCTGTGTCATACTTGTGGCCCTCCCAATGCAGCTCCCTCTGAGACCACCCACAGGAGAGTATTTTGGGGACCCCTGCACTCCTGCCTGGACACTCACCCCCACCAAGTGCCCTACAGCGACTGAGAGGCCGATGGACAGTGCTGGGGAGCCCACGTTGCCGTTCCTCCGGTTATCCGTGGATGCAAAGATGCAGGCGGCCAGCTGGAAGGTGAGGATGATCTCCACCACGAGGGCCTGGCCAGGGGTTGTGTTGTTGTTGAGCTGCGAACCATCGAGAACAACCATAATTAACCACCCCTGGGGCTTGGCATCACTGGGAGGGCTCTCGGCTGCTTTGCTGGTGGATTTAGGTTGGCAAAGCCACAAATGAGAATGCCCCCAGGTCCCCTGTCCAGCCCTGGGAGCACAAGGTTCTGTGCTGGCCACTGCTTGGGCTCACTGCTGCTTTCCCCAAAAGGGAAGAAATGATCTTTCTTTCTATTTATTGCTCCAAAATCTGTCTGTCCCCCGAGCCCCTCCCTTCTCCAGGCTTTTCATGTCTTTCTCCACAACACTCAGCACTTTCCCACCAATTCCCACACCGATTTGACCCCTTTTTTCTGCAGTTCTTGCCCCCTTGGTCCTTGCAAGCTGTCGTATCCCGACTCTTCTCCCCTCTGCTTTGTGGAGCACCCCCATCCCCAGGGGGCTGGGAAGGCACTGGCAGCCACCACGGTGGGGCACAGGATGAAGGGTGAGGGTTGGGATGAAGGTTGGGGTGCGGTCATGGGGGTAAGACACGTTGTTGTTGTCCCAGTGCCTCTGTGCCAACCACTGGGGACCGTCAGATGGACTCGACCCCACTGGGCATGGGAAGGGCAAAGTGACCTGACCCATCGCAGCTCGGTTTTTAGCTAAATCTGACTGTTTTGGGACGGGGAGTGGGTGGGAAAACGATGCGTTGCAGGACCTCATCCTAACGATCCAACCCTCTGCAACGTGTCTGTGCTGCTCCCGGGGGTCCTGACCTGGTGCTGGTTGGAGCTGTAGCTCCACCGCTCCCCTTTCAGGTGGTTTCCCAGCACTGCCCTGAGGGTTTGAGACGTGCTCCTCTCATCCCTGCTTATCTCAGAGGGTCCCACTGTCTCCTCCTCCTCCTCCAGCAGCCCCTGCCACCCACAGCCTCTCCATACCCTCCTGTGCCTTGCTCCTTCTTCAGCTCTTCTCCACCACATCTCTCCATCCACCTCCGTTTCCCAGCTCTCCCGATGCACCAGTTACAGTGGGCTTCTGCTCCCCCTGCCCATACTGGTTTGACTGGTCTCTGCTCCCTGCCCTCCCCTCTCCGTCCTGGCACAGCTCCTATCCTAGCATTAATCTCCAGGTGGAAAGGCTGCAGTCAAGAACATCCCGATGGTGCGGGTGACTCACTCGGGCCCTTAGGATAAAGGAAGCGCTTATTAAGGAGGAAAAAACGATGCCATTCATTACCCCACACAATAAAGCTGTCATGTCAATGCTCTGCTGGCTACGCTGGTGTTTGCTCCTATCCCATTCCTATCCCCTCTGTGCCTGCAGGACAATGTGCCGACACCAACCATCCTTATGGATTTGGATCCCCACCTTGATGCCGGCACCAGCTCCTCGCTCGGAAGGAAAGGAAAGCCAAGCCCCCCTCCCCCTGGCGAGGTGAGCCACCTCCAGGCAGGAGGACTTACCGCATTGATGGCCAGGTTGCCACGGGTGTTGGTCGGTGTCACCCCGTAGAGGATGCCAGCCCCGGCAATGGCCCCCACCAGTTGGGCGATGACATAGAAGAGCGTCCGGAGGAAGGAGATCTGGTTCCCGACGAAGAAGGCGATGGTCACCGCCGGGTTGATGTGGGCGCCGCTGATGTGGCCAAATGCCTGCACCAAGGTGCCGATGGCCAGCCCGAAGGCCAGCGAGATCTGAAGAATGCTGGGGAGGGCAGACGGCCACTTCAGGGCTGAGCCGAGGCCGATGAAGACGAAGATGAGCGTGGAGATGAACTCCACAAAGACGGACCGAGCGAAGGCCAGGGTTAGTATTTCCCTCTTCATGGTGGGAGCGGGTGGAGGGCAGCGGGGAAGGAAGAAAGTTGAGGTTTCCTCTGTCTCCAGGCTCTTCTGTCTGCGCCCAGTTGTAGGGCCATACCTATCTATATATGCAAGAGCAGCAGGGAGCTGGGTTACAAGGTGGTGGGTGGAGCCAGGGAATTAGCCAGCCCTCCCAAATTATCATGTGAAACTGGAAAAGTTTCCATCTGAAAATAACTTCGGAGCCTCTTGGTGAACCAGTGACTCAGATATTGGTGGCATTTCTCTCTCCTTCCCTCTGCAAACAAAGAGCCCCTATAGGGTGTCTCCGTGGTCGTTAGATAACGAGGTTGCATAACGATGCCCCGCTCCCTCCTCTGCTTTTTCCCCCTTTTTACTCCCTCTCAACGGGTGCTGGGTGCTTCGTTAGCAGAGGTGTAGTTCCCTTCCACCCTCGTCTGTGCAGGCTGGAGAGGGCTGTATTTGGGTTTGGAGGCTGGAGGAGCTCTCCCGGGGCAGGGTTCCCAGCGCCTTCGATTGACGCGGGATGTCGAAACGTAAAGCAAAGTTAAGGACCTGGAGCTGCTCCCAGGCTGTCAAAGACAGCTCAACTCCAGGAAACAAGTGGTTTGCAATCACCCCGGGAGCAGGGCAGGGTTTGGGGGATGCTTTGTCTCTCCCGACTGGGGAGCTGAAGGCAAGTTGGGGCTTCTTGGAGGAGGCTGAATGGGATGGCGTGGCTGGGAGAAAGAGGGCTGGTCTCCTCCGAGCCTGGCCATGGACCTCTCTGCTGCTTTTCTGCTCTGTAGAGAGCACGGGGTGTGGGGTGGTAGTTGGGGGGTGCTGGCCGCCTGTAGCCAGGGAGGGTGTATTCTCCCTCTGTCATCTCCAGCCCTTTTCTTTTCTTTTTGCCTTTCAAGACATTGCTCAACGAGGTCAATGATTTTGCTCTTGGGGATGCCAGCACGAAGCCACGGGCTTTGCATGGACACAGGACACGTTTGCATGTCTCCTTTCATGTTTCCAAGGCACTGCTCTCCATCCTAAATCCCTCCAGCTGTGAGCCCTTGGCTGGCAAGGAGGGGAGCAGGGAGGCTCTCAGTGCTCTGCAACACGGAGCAGTTGGGGACTGAGGTTTTGGGGTGGAAAAAGGCTCCGGTGACACTAAACAATGAATTCTTGGTTCCCTTGTAGTTCTTGCAGCCTTGTGCCAGGATTAATACTTTTTTAAAAAAAAAAACAACTGGGTTTGGGTGCCAGATCTGCTCTCCTTGCTTGGTTGATTGCACCTTGCCTTCCATCTCTCCACGCTGAGCCCGGGTTGGGGTTCTCCACGGCTGCCTCCGCGCTCCAGCATGGGCTTAGCAAAGCTCTACCTGCAGGAGACGATAGGTAAAATCATTCAAATCCCTCTTTAAAGCTAAAAAGCCCTAAAAAAAATTGCATTCACTGCTGCCTTCTGCTGGGTGCAGTCAGACCTGCACGCACCCAGCAGGGTCAGGAGCCAGGAGGGGTTCCTCCCCAGAGCAAGAGGAGGGGACTTCTTCCTCCAGAGCCAAAAATGAACAAGTCTTTCTCCTGCCACCGTACCCAAAGTCCTGAGCTCAGCAAACAGACCCAGAGAGTCTCAAGGGACCTGGGATCCATTACAGAATTAATCCCCGATAATGGTTTTCTCCTGGTTCTGCTGATCCCGGGGGCCGATTGCAGGAGTTACAGACCAGATCTGTTATCCTAGAAAACACCTGGTCCGTTGGCGTGTTTTGGTGAAAGTTTTGCAAGCTGGTATTTCAAGACACCCTGGCCGGATTCCAGCTGGAGTAATTGCTTGCCGTTTCCTTTCAGCCCGGCTTGTGGCCCCAGCTGGATGAAACGCACCTTGTTCCCATCCTCCCAAAGCCTTTCGTAAGGCACCAGCCACACATCTTTCCCTCTTTCCCTGGCAGGTCCTCCACCGCACGCTTCGCTCCAGCTAAAAAGCAGCGTCCAGCCAAAAAGATGCTCTCCTGGTTTCCCAGCCCCGGGTAACAACCCCCAGCAAGATCTTCCATCGGACCGGGAGATATAATCAAATAAAGTTAGAGATGACAGGGGGAAAGCTTCCGGAGAGAAAACAAGGTGTTTCTCCAACAACAGGCCACACAAAACCTATTTTCCTGGGGCTATTTGCTAGATTTTCCTCTCTGGGGTGTTCCTCCTTGGCTCCTCCGATGGCTGACCATGTGGAATGGGCGTTGGGAAGGTTCCTTGTCCTCTCCCCCGGCTGCATGCCCTCCAAGGACATCGCAGGAACTGAAAGTGCCTTTGATGTGTCAAATTCCATTGAATTGGGCAAGATGTGGAGCAGGCGTTGCGCCTGCTGACAGATGGACACCTACGTGGTGGGGTCACACACGCCTCATTTCACCCCGAGGCTTTTGGAGGAAAGGAGACGAGGAGGCTTTGTGCAAGGAGGACAGGTTTAGCCATCTCCCTCCTCCTCCTCTTCCTCCTCCTCCTCGCTGGCATCGGCAGGCAAATGGGACAACCAAAACCCATCCACATCTACCACCCAGTTGCAGGGCCATGTGGCTTGGGGACGATGCTCTGGAGGGGGACAGGGACCTGAGCCCACCACTGAGTTGGGATGAAGGATGCCCAGGTGGGAGGAAGGCAGCTGGTGCCTCATCCTCGCTCGGGGCCCTCCCGAGGCTCTGCCTCGCCCGCGGAGGCGTGTGTTATTAACTGAATACGTGTCTCAGTCCCTGTCCTCCCCGCTTTGCTGCTTCCCTTTTTTTGAGCCCGCACAGGGCTGCTGATAATTTGGCACTTCCAGGGAAGCCCAGCTTTCTGATGAGTTCAGCTCCATGTTGGACCTCAAAGTCCGGAAGATGGTCCCGCAGGTGGCCAAATCCAGATTATAAATGCTGCTGAGACCCAGACCAGACCAGCTTTTGGGATTTCCCCCCCTCCCTCACCTGGCTCTGTGTCTACCGAGGATGTTAAAACTGGGGCAATAATACAAGCACGAATAATAATAGTTACAGGAGGCAACTCCTTCTGCTGGAATCTGTGATTAGTTGGGATTAGATGGCTGGAGGAGAAAGTTTGGGTTAGTTTGTTTTTAAAGAGAAAGGGTGTTTCTTGCTGGCTCAGTGTGGGGAGTTTGCAGCAAGGCAAAAGGGGAAAAAAGTAAAAAAATAACACACTGGGAATTAAAAGTAGAGCAAGAAATAGCAAACTTTCCCCTCCCCATCCTCAGTTCCCAGGGCTGCTCCTTGCCATGCTGGTGGGGAAAGTGATGGGATTAATGCAAAGCCTTGGCACTTTCTGGTGCAAGGTGATGTCTCTGTGGGGTGTTTTGGATGGGGATTTCAAGGATTTCTCGTACCTAACCCACCACCCACTTGTGTTCTCTTGAAAGGTGAGGGATTTCTCCGCTGATGGTGTTTCCACCTTCTCCTGACCTGGAGCAAGGAGGCTTTTGCTTCTCCCAGCAACCTCACCCAGCTTTGGGGCAAAAAGCATCCCCCGAGAAGGAGTTTGGGGATGTCTCCACATCCCTCACTGCTGTCCCACTGCTTTGGCTTGAGAAGCCAGTTCTGAAGTTGTCCTCCAGCCCGTGGTGGGTGGTCATGGTGACCTTGTAACCCCTGGGTCTGCAAAAGGGGATGATGAATAGACCCTGAATAGTGTTAATGCTTAATAACAGCATCGCTCTGCTCCTTGCTTAGAAATTACTTGATGGTCTTTAAGGAGTACAAATGGATGTAAACGTTTTGGGGCTGGTCTGCAGAAGGAATGTCAGCACCCTTAATGATTAATTCGCCTTGGAATCATCGTTAAAATCCTCTCATGGGGATAATAATGTGTAGCAGGGAAAGCAAAGGGCTGGCAGCGAGAAAGCTGGGCTCTGAAAGTCTGGTGTCCTGATTTTCAGGTCTAGCCCTTCCAGCAAAGCCACCTGCACGAGCGACACTCAGAGCCTGCTTTTCTGCTCATCTAGATAAATGCTTTGAATTCTTATGGGCCAACAGCCGCTTATCAGTGTCCTCAGTGTCCAGGCAGAGCTGTGTTGGGGGCGGCAGTGGTTTTCCTCTTGAAATGTGTCTGCCGTGGAAATGTCATTTTTGACCCTCCTTTTGGGACTGCAAAGAGCACAGGGTGGAATAAACACTGCCAAGGTGTGGGGAGGGAGTGAAAAGCGATGTCCCCTCTCCCCTTTGGCAATGCCACCCTGCTGTGGGTGCTGCTGGGACGGGAAGGTGAGGAGCTGGTGGAGAACCAGCTTTGGGGTGGAGGTGGTTGAGTTGCATCAAGGTAGAGGGGAACTGAAAGCTCGACCAGGCTCCAAAGCACCTATAAATGCCATAAGTAACACAACAGAGAGGAATCTGGAAGCTCTCAAAAGCTGAAATTCTTGCATAATCACCTGGCTCCAAGAGCCCAAGACTTGACAAAGCGAAATATTGGTGACGGTTTGTGGAAAGCCGGTTACCTTGGTGAATTGGAAAATCAGTTTTTCACCCCATCCTGCCTCTAAGACCCAGAGCAAATGCATCAAGAAATTTCTCAACTTAAAAACACAGATAGTACTTGTTGATAAGGATTTAAACAGACTCATGGTGGACCTTACCAGAGGTGGCTGGGGGAACCCTCCTAGGGAACTGTGTGACTGTGCCCTGGGTGACAATGAGGTGGTCCAAATTACTTTTCTATGAAGGAGAAAAGGAGAGCCACCAAGCTGGTGAGGGGTCTGGAGAGCAAGTCAGTCCCCTGGAGAGCAAAGGACAGGGAAGGTTTAGATCAGATATTAGGAAGAATTACTTTCTTGAGAAGGTGGTCAGGCACTGGAACAGCCTGCCCAGGGAGGTGGTGGAGTCACCATCCCTGGAGGGACTTAGGAAGCATGTAGACAGGGCACTTCAGGGCATGTTCTAGTGGCCAAGATTGTGGGGGTCTTTTGTGTGTGTGTGGTTGGACTTGGTGATCTCAGAGGTCTTTTCAAATCATGAAGATTCTGTGGTTCTATGAAATCACATATTTCTGCTGAAAAACATACAGTATTATAGCATTTATCTGGTATCTTAAAGCAATGGGATGGGCTGAATGTGGCAGCCAAGCAGTGAAGTCAAGGAAAGGGATCTGGGCAAGTCCAGCAAAATTCTCTGGAATTTTCACAGCACCCCAAGGATCCTGCGGGGCTTTGCAGAACGACCAACCCAAACCTGATCACGCTGAGGACCTCCAGAACTCGGAGGCGGGACGCAGGGAGGGGAAGGAAAGCCTCGTGGTGTGACGTGACAGCGTGATGTAAGAAGTGATGTGCTCTGATTGCACAGTGATTTTCATTTTGATTTCAAATGAAAAATGAGAAATCACTACACTATTTATACAAAGTCCACGATTAAACCAAAACCCGTTAACTTTTGCCACAATAAACATTGCAGATCTTTATTGTGGAGGGTCACGAGCTCATGGAGAGGCACCAGCTGGCTGGTTTCCAACCCTGGCTCAAAGCATCCCTGCTTGACGTCTAATATCCAAAGTGTTATCAATTTAGCCAGGTTTTAGGTCTGTCTGAGGCAGCTCTCATCTCTGGGTTGCAGATCCTGCTCTCTAATTCCAGTCACGCTGGGTGTAAATCTGGAATGACTGGCTTGGTTTCCTGACGATGCAAGTTTTGGAAGTGTCATTGAAGCCGATGACGCAATTTCTCACAGAAGGGGAATTTGTGTTAAATTGACTCCAGAGGATTTCAGCTGCTGGAGCCACCCGAAAGATCTGGTGTCATGAGATGGGTCCGTGTTGATACTGGTGTGGCCAGAGCAGAACTGGACAGAAACAGGAGCATCTGAAGGGTCCCAAAGAGGGGATAGTCGTTATTTTGTGGGTCTCTCCTCTGGAGATGGAGGTTGTTCTTTTAATGCCAATTTTGCACATCAAGAGGTTGTTGGCACTGGGCAGATGCCCTCAAAGCTGGACTGGCCTGCACTGGTGGCTGTGGGATTTAGGGACTGGGAGGTTACTTTATGACTCTCTAGATATTAAATGGCAATAAATGTCTCATTATTTGATTCACATATACTAATCCAGTGAATGAAAGTGAATTTAAAGCACTTTATTTGAAAGAGCACAGTAAGTACCAGACATTAAAACTCATTTTTGGGCCCTGCACAGTTTATGTGAGTCTTAAACATTGTCAAGGTAAATAATAAGTTAAATGCTTAGGTCTGAAGGGGAAGAGACAAGTAATTAACTTGAACATTGCCAAAAAAAGCCCAAAAAAGATTCAATTGTATGGCATTTTATACAGCAGATCATTGACATTGACGTCTTGATACGTTTCTTCAGGTTTTCCTGATGTACATGGATTTTTTTTTGAGAAGTAACACAGAAGCTAATTTAAAACTGAGTATTTGGTGATTTAAATACAATTTTACACTCTGATTTGAAACAGGATTTTAATTCCAGTTGGTGAGAACAGGCAGATTTTTTTTCTTAAAAGCCTTTTCTGAAATAATACTCAAGGGCTCCTTTGCCATGGAAAGGAACAAAGCAGAGGAGAAGAATCTGTATTTTTGCTGTGGCAGGGAACGGGTTAAACCAGTGCTAAAACTGCTGCTCTTCAATAGCAGCCTCCTGTGGATATTCACATTATTAACTAGTAGAGGACACAGATTTTTAGCTGCAATAAAGCCTGGTGTCTGTGAGAGCATTTCTTCCCCGGTTTCACAGCCAGGGGTGGGCAGAGGAGAGGACGCAGGAGCTCCCACGCTCTCAGCCTCGCGTGGTGAAACGAAGACCATGACAACACCTTGTCTGGGTCAGATCTAAGCTTTTTTCTTTCCACTCCTTTTCTCTCCAGCAACAGCTATTAGCATATGGTGGAGGAAGAGCACAGTGAGGAAGAGAGGAAATTCTGAATTCAAGAGGAGGAGGAGACTGGTATGAGCAGAGCACAGGGGATAAAGAGGAAGAGAAGAACACGCTTTGGTGGTAGTTCATGTCAAAACAGTCAGAGAGGTTGAAAATGATCAGTAATGTTCCTTATGGTTTGGAATTGGGTCCAATCTTATGGAATATTTCCATTAACAGCCTGAGCAGAAAATAGCCTGGACGTGGTGAGGACGCTTTGTGACAGTGCAACGCCGGGGGGGAGAGCACCAGCAGAATAAAAGCAGGATGTCACGTCAGAAATGTGTGACTGTGGCTAAATAATAGAAACAGCATTAAATTAATGCTTGAAAGAGCAAAGTTGCATCCCAAAGACTGACCCAAAGTTTTTGACCATGCTGGGGACCATAACCAGGTCCTGATGCAGCAGAAGAAAGGGGTGGGATGGGTCTGAGGCCACAGAAAGTGTCCAGGCTGTAGATGGAGACAGTCACACCTGAAAGGCTTTGTGTTACTCATTGGAGAATCAGAGCACAACAGGAAAAGAGGAAAGAAAGGAAAAACCAGGGAGAGAGATGAATCATGGAAGCTAAAGGACAACACTGGTCCAAGAGCAAGTGAGCTGTGGATGAATTTGGGCTGAAAATTAGGAGGTTTCTCAGTGTCACAGGAGAGAGTGGTTGCAAGAGCTCCCCAATGGGGTCAGTGGGGACTCAAGGACGCGCTTCCAGTCCCATCTTCTCAGCAAAGCCTCCATGAGAGCACAGGAACTCTGCATCACATGGGTAGTTGTAGATGGCAGCAGCAAAATTTCCAGTTCGTAAGAGACTTGTGGCCGGGAGCGAGGGCTCCTGTGTGCAACCAGCCCAGCAGCGAGAAGAAATGGGAGCCAGGTGAGCTGAGTTCAACAGCAATGAGGCATCGGGTGGCAACCTCCACACCCAGCAAATGGCTGTAATAACAACTCTCGGCAGCGTCTTGGGGCCCTCGGTGAAGGGCAACAACCTCCACCAAGCGCTGACTTCTGCAAAGGGGACATGGAAGGAGCCAGCCCAGGGTCCTTGTTCCTGTTGCTACACTGGTGGTGGTTTTGATTTAATGGCATTTTGCCCCAGCATCAGAAAACCGTCGGCCATGAGGAGAGACGGGAGACAGAAGATGGGTTGGGCCATCACAGCGCATCTCCCCAGGAGACGAGTCAACTTCAGTCCCTCGGCAAAGGTGAAGGGAGAGAGGGGAGAGGTGAAACGCTCATCTCAACAAGCACCGTGTCCAAAATGGCTGCCAGAGTTTTCCCCAGCTCCTCTCTCGGCCCGGCAGGAGGTTTGTCTACACCTTCTCAGACATCCCCCTTGGCAGGCTCTGTGGGGAGTGAAGCTCCACCGACTGCCGCCGCCGGGCCTCGCGCTCTGCCCAGTCCTCCTCGGGCTCGCAGCCTTTGAGGATGGCGAGTCTCTCTGAGAAGGTTTTGGCTTGAGGGAAGAGGATGTAATTGTAGATGATGGAGGCTGCTGCTGCCCCGACCAGGGGACCCACCCAGAAGACCTGGGGAAAAGGGAAGGAGAAGAATCAGGTGAGCAAAAACCAGTCTGAGTTTGGAGGATGGAGGGGAACCAGGGTCTCTGAAGAATGTTGTAGGCGGCTTATGTTCCTTCCTACCCTGTTTGCATTGAGACCCAGCCCTGCTTTGGCCATCACGTTGACTTGAGTCCTCATCCATTGCTGTTGTGCCTGAATATATCTAAACCATGCTCTGTTGAGAGCTGTGTGATCCTCATTAACAACAGACCCATCACAAGCATATTTAATGATTTCAGCTCCTCTAGAGAAGTGTCTTCCTACCCGTTTACACATTGCCATAGAGAGGAGGAGGCCACCAGTTTGGGCTGGACACCTCTTGAGCACGTCAACATGAACCGCAACAGCTCTGGCTCCAAAGCCAGAGGTGCTCTTTGCAGATGGAAATGCCTGGGGGTGTTCCCAGAGGAGCTGGTGGAAAAATGTGCGGAACCAGGAAAGGTTCCCAGGACCGACAAAGAAGAGCTCCACACTCCATTGGTTTTGCTTCTTTTGCTAAGTCACGGTCAACAAATCACACACCCTTTTCCTGTTGAAACGAAGCCTTCTTAGATAAGCCAATTAAGCACCCAGTGGCCCCACCTCTTTTTGCTAATCTCTACATCTCTCCTCCAGCTGGGAGCTGGCATGGAAATGCCAGGAATCTGGCTGGTTCTGTGGGTTTCTAGGAACACCGGTAATTTGAGGGGGGGAACTCATCCCACCAAAACACCGCATCAACCCAACTTCTTACCCAGTGGTCACTGAAGTCGCCGACGATGACGGCGGGGGCGAAAGATCTGGCCGGGTTCATGGAGCAGCCGGTGTAACGGATCTGCAGAGAAACACCGCACGTTGGTAGAGCATTAAGCCCTTTTAGCACATTTCAAAAAATCCTGGTGTGTTATTAGCGTGATTCATTCCCCGAGCTAGTGCCTCAGCCTCTAGCGTGCCTGTTCCAGGAAAAGGGATGCGAGCAGCTTCCAGCACCTGAGTCAACATGGGCGAGTTGTCTGAATTTTTGCTCATCTTCCGCACGAGCACGTGTGTGGTGCAACTCAGCTGCAGGTGACGTGACCAGGACAGCGGGGACAGGCTCCTGCTGTGCCTATTCCTGGAGCATATGGCTCCTCCTTGCCATTGAGTACAGGAGAAGAACAGCCCTGTGGACACGTGGCCTTGGAGATCGTTAAGGATGGATGGTGTGGTGTAAACGTTGTTGGTTTAATGCATACACTGAAAGGCTTGGAGGGGTCAGGGGCTGCTTCATCCAGGAGGGATTTCCCTGGGGGTCCATCCCAAATACTTCCCAGTCTTATCATGGTCTTGAGTGCCTCTGTCACTCCAGGATACTTCTCTGGAAGTGTTCAAGGTCAGGCTGGATGGGGCTTTGAGCAACCTCGTGTAGTGGGAGGTGTCCCTGCCCAGGGCAGGAGGGTTGGAACTCAATGATCTTTAAGGTCCCTTCCAACTCTGACCATTCTGTGATTCTACGACAGAAGACCCTACTGATTCCTGGGAGTTCCCTACAGGTCCCCAGGAGCAGTAGTGCCCACCAGGTTAAGTTTTTTCATGCCCAATAAAAGCCAAGCTCAGGCTGTTGCTCAGTTATGGCTTTGGTGGGATTTTTCTACTCTATCCACTGGAAATCCATGGGCACCATGAGTTACAAATCCCTCATCCACCCTGGAGCACGCAGCCAAGGAAGGCTTTGGACACAAAGGCAAAGACAATCTCAAAAGTGCTGTGTTTTAACCCATTCTACGTACCCCAAGGAGATGTCCCACGGCAACAGAAAGGCCGATGGACAGGGCAGGAGAGCCCAGGTTGTCCTCCCGGCGTTCGTCAGTAGAAGCGAAGATGCAGAGGACCAGCTGGAAGGTGAGGAAGAGCTCAACAGTCACCGCCTGCCCCGTCGTTGTCTCGTTGTGCAGCTGGAAGGGGAGAAAAAAAACATGTCTCAGGGAAGGGGAAGTTTGGGGACTGGGTTGAAAATGCAGAGAGGGAAGCTCAAATTAAGGGACATAGGAAATGGGTGAGATTTTTGGCATCAATATGAAGAGGGGGAAAAATTTCCCAGGTAAAAGGAAAGGTGGGTCAATGGGTAACACTCAGTTGACCTGGCAGGAAATGTTTTAGTTGCATTTCTTTGGGTATTTTTTTTCCACTCTTCTTTCTCCCCCCAGGGATTTTTTTTTTTCTTTTCCTTATACTTAAAATGCACAACGCATTTTGGAAAAGTTTACAAATTGCCTTTTGCAAATGTCAAAAAAGAAATGTTTTGGCATTAAAAAAGAAATATATGAATCCCTTCCCCCATCCCACACTTTTTTGACTGAAAAAAAATTTGTCAGATCTGACGTGAGGCTGTGCCTGCCTGCACCCCCTTCTCCTCCAGCTTTCTGACACTTCATTGCTCCTCGGTGATTTTTCATCCAGATCCAGAGGGATCTGGCAGCGCTTCCAGGTGGGTCTGCAGCCGGCGCTCCCGCCTGCCTGCGGTCTCCCGTGGTTGCTCCTTCCCTCAGCCGCTCCTGGCTCATCCCTGCCCTATCTTTCCCCGTGTCACTCCTGCTTTGGACACGGTGTGTCCTCCCAAATGCTGATCCCGACATCACTTTGCTCGGTGGCACCACGAAGGCAGCAGTTGTCCTCCTGGCCGAGATCCAGAGCATGATCTTTCGTGTTCTCCTCTCTCCGATATTCCCCTTTCTTTATTTCTTTTTTTTAGGGTAATTTGTGCAGGTAGCTACAAGACGAACAGCCCACGGGGGGCAAAAAACCCCATCGAAATCCCTATTCCCTCTTTAGGTGGTTTAAGCTGTAAAACAACAGAGTGGGGCATCTGGAAACTCTCTCTTAAAACTCCCACTCGCTTTGTTGGGTTTATTAAACCTCAGCTATTATCAGGCTAAATAGTCTTGTTCAGATTAATCTGCAATCCCTTTCTCAACCCTCTTAATCTCTTTGGCAGCGGAGCTGGGTCCTGGCAATGCCTCCCTACGGTGAGAAAGGAGATTTCCCTGTGCCGCTTCCCAAAATGTGCTGCCCCCCCCCACCTCCCCTCGCCACTCAGGGAGAGTTTGGGTGACGCTGGTCCCAGCACGGGCATCTCTACAGGAGATGGAGTTACCTGTGTCTGTCTGAAGAGGAGCGGTGGGGCACGGAAAATGCCACTTTTAAATATATTTTCCCTCTTTTTATTATGTGCCTGGATGGGGAAGGGGGTGTTGGAGGTTGGGACACCACTGGGTTCTCTGGTTTTCATTTTTCTCTGCGTGTCTGATACCAGTCTGGGATCCTTGTGATGCTTGTGGTGCTGCCCGGGCACCTGTGTGTGTCGGGCACCGAGATGAACCAGCTGGGTCTGGTGTGGGCATCCCTTAAAAAGAGCATGGCCAGAGGGTGGAGGGAGATCACCTCCACCACCTCTGCTCTACCTCCCTCTCAGCTGGAGACTGGGACCAGTTCTGGCCCCCCCCAGTTGAAGAAGGACTGGGAACTGCTGGAGAGAGCCCAGAGGAGGATGATGAGGGGCTGGAGCATCTCTCTGCTGGGGAAAGGCTGAGGGACCTGGGGCTGTTCAGCTGGAGAAGAGAAGACTGAGGGGGGGGTCTAATCGATGCTGAGCAATATCTGAGGGGTTGGGGGGCAAGAGGATGGGGCCAGACTCTTCCCAGTGGTGCCCAGTGACAGGAGAAGGGGCAACGGGCACAAACTGGGACATAGGAAGTTCTGTGGAGGACACGAGGAGGCACTTCTTTCCTCTGAGGGTGGCAGAGCCCTGGAAGAGGCTGCCCAGAGAGGGTGGGGGGTCTCCTGCTCTGAAGAGATTACAAACCCCCCTGGATGAATCCATCCTGCTCTGGGTGACCCTGCTCTGGCCAGGGGTTGGGGGAGATGATCTCCAGAGGTCCCTTCCAGCCCCATATCATTCTGTAATTCTATATTTGTGAATATAGTGAATTCTATAATTCACAATGGGAAGCAACTTGACGAGCAGTGTATCTCATGAAAAGCTGGGATTTAGACATCTCACCTCCCCTCCTCCCCCCACCCCCCCCCCCGC
>NW_015091014.1:261012-295020 GCF_001431845.1 Calidris pugnax | reverse complement strand
ATCTCATTACAAGGTGGGATTTAGACATCTCCCCTCCCCTCCTCCCCCCACCCCCCTCCCCGGGCTCTGGTGCAACATTCCTGTTGCTGGGAATCTGGAGCAGCAGCCTCTAAACATGCCGTGGTGTAACACAGAGGGGAGAAAAAGCTGCCCACACCCACAGCAAGGCTGGAAAGTGGGACGAGCTCAGGGCCAAATGAATGGAGAGGTGATGCTTTTGTCGTGTCCTTCCTAAACACCTGAGTCTCCTCCGAATCCAGCCCCTCCACAACACAGTCCTGGATAAAACAGGTGATGGTGGCTTTGTCTTCTAAGGGAGGTGTCTACGTGGCCAGCTAGATCATACCTCAGGTTTTTCTGTCCCAAAAAGAAGAGGAGGCAGCCTGGACTCCTGCTTTCATCCCTACTCCTGGAAGGTCCCTTGATGCAGCAAGCTCATGGTGCTGGGCTGCAGCTGACGGTTGCTCCCGACGCAACACTAAATAAAGGGGGGGTCCTTGCTGGCCACAAAAGCCTTCTTCACATCCCTCAGCCATCCCAAAAGCCCTGCCCAATCTTTCCTGCTCTCCTCCAAGCCCATCATTCATGGGCTGAAGTCTTACCTTGTTGATGGCCAAGCCTTCCCGGGAGTCTGCAGGGGTGATCTCGTGTAAGATGGCAGCTCCCACGACCCCCCCAAGGAGCTGGGCCACCACGTAGAAGACGGCACGGAGGAAGGAGACTTGGGAGCTGATGAGGCAAGCCACCGTCACTGCCGGGTTGATGTGGGCTCCGCTGATGTGCCCCAGGGCTTGGACCAGCGTCCCGATGGCCAAGCCGAAAGCCAGTGCGATTTGGAGGATGCTGGGGGAGGAAGCCGAGGGCCAGTTCAGGGCAGAGCCCAGGCCAAAGAGGATGAAGACCAAAGTTGCCAGAAATTCGGCAAAGACAGCCCGGGTGAAGGCTATGGATCGCAGTTCCCACATCATGGTGCTGCTGGAGGCTGCAAGGTCCGACCTTGCTCGTGGTGGCTTCAGGCAGTTGTCACCGCAGTTGCTGTGTCCACAGAGGGTGACGGGGGGACAACATCCATATATATATGTGAATGTGGGGGGCTGAAGGATCACCTGCTGAAGGAGGTGGGATTGTGGTCCTAGGAAACCTGATGCTTTTTTTTTTTTTTTTTTTTCCCATTTGTGTTCCAGCTGAGGGAACATCAGACTCTGCCCCCTCTATTAAAGCTGGGGAATGCGGCGTTCACCACCCTCAGGAGGTCATAAATCAGCCTCGAGAAATGCCACAAAACTACCGGTCCCTTTCTCCTGTGCTCTCTTACCAGGGGTCCTGTCCCAAGAGGAGCCTGTTGCTCCTCTCTTCTCCAAGCTCTACCACCTGCAGAAAGACAGACCAAGGAGGGGGGGTCTGTAGAACTAGAGATGGAGCTGAGGTGGGGTTGTGCTCTAAAACAAGAGGTGGGCTGGGATTAAAAACCAGGCAAAACTGGACACAAGAGAGTCCCTCAGAGGCACAAAACTCCAAGTGACTTATTACGACTCAAGTCCACACAAGACCAGAATTTTACAGCCTGGGCACAGTTTTCCTCCCCGGAAAAATGGGAACCAGTCCCAAGAAATGACTGTCAGGGAAGAAATTCTAGTGTGAAAAAATGACACACGCAGCTGGAGTACTGGCTGGGCTCTAATTACAGGGATTTTGGCCAACTCAGCTCTTCAGAAATGTCTTTTTACTTCTTCGTGTTAGTCCCTAAAAGAGGAATGATGGCATGGTTCTTCACATCAAACCATCCAATAAGTCCATTTTCCTTTTTCTTCCATGGCTTTAGGGCAATTTTGCCCATTCCTGGGTGATGTCTGTAAAGACTTTTGCTCTGTACATCGTTGGGGGTGGTGGGTTTTCCAGAAAGATGGCACTTGTGGTTATTTCTTCCTGGCTTGTTAGCAGGGTCTGTAATTATCCTAAAGCCCCATGAGCTGGGGGGAGCCCTCCCCCAGGGCAGAGCTGGTGTTGGAAGGACTATTTTATTTTAGAGGGACACAGAACACCAGAACTAAGAGTCCATTTTTTGGCTCTGACCAAGGCTGATGCTGTACCATAAACCAAATATTTTTCCCTTCCAGAGGAACCATGCAAGTCTCACCGAACTGATGTGAAAAGCTGACGCAAAATATTTCATATTGCTCAAATTATGTCACCCAAGTTGGAAGGGACCCATAAAGGACATGTGAAGGCCTGCTCTTTCCTCTACAAAAGGTGGGTAACTATATGTCAGTTGAACTTCCAAATGAACCTTTGTTCCCCTTCCCTTCTCTTCCCTTCTCCTCCCTTTTTCTCTTCTCATTGCTCTTAACAAGGGAAAGATTATGGGGAGAACAAGTCTAGTCCGTGGGTGATTCTGGAGCCTGGAATTCTTGTATCCAAAGCTTTCCTTTTCAAATCCTTCTCTTGGTCTTTCCTCTTGTTCTTTGGGAGAAGAGACTGATCCCCCTGACTCTACCCTCCTTTCAGGGAGTTGGAGAGAGCAAGAAGGTCTCCCCTCAGCCTCCTTTTCTCCAGGCTGAACACCCCCAGCTCCCTCAGCTGCTCCTCACAAGTTCTCCAGACTTTTCTCCTTGGTTCTCCAGCTCCTTCTCCTTGGGTTCCAGACCCCTCACCAGCTCCATTGTCCTTCTCTGGACCTGCTCAAGCATCTCAAGGTGTTTTTTGTTGTGAGAAGCCCAAAACCGGACACAGCCCTTGAGGTGGGGCCTCACCAGTGCTGAGTAAAGTGGAGAAATGTGGCTTTACACGTTACACCAAGCGTGCTGCAGCTTCGGGAGCCCATTCCAGCCCAGCAGCAAAGGCATCTGAGGTGGGGAAGTGCGTTATTTTACCTTTTAACCACAGCCCTTGGAGTGTAACAGCATCATCAGCCCTCCCCTGGGATGAAACGCAAATGCTCGTCAAGAGCGTGCTGGCGTCTGCGGAGGGTTGACACACCGAGCTTCCTCCCGACTGCAGAAAAATGGCCCGGTAATGTGTTTTTGAAGAACATTTTGCAAGCAAGGGAACTGTGCTTGCACAACAACTTGCTTCTCGAGTGACTTAGATGGCTCAGATATCTCTGCTTCCCTGGCTTTCAGGAAAGCATAAACATCTTTAAGGTATCTCCATTCCATCTAAAATACCTCTGAGCCACAGAGAATAAAAGATTTATTGCATAAACAGGAGTGAGCTTTCCTGCTTGGATCCGATCCGTTGCGGGAGGTGTCTGTGCTACCCAGACCGTGCTGGAAGCTCCGTTTTTTGCTCTTTTCTGTGAACAGAGAGCACCTGTGGACAATTCTCCCCTCCTCTCCGACAGCTGAACAGAGAATTTGTGCCCATCCTTCACAGGGCAGCAAATGCCCTTTTTTATTAGACACTGGAGAATCCACAGAAGGTCTAAGTCTTGGGAGAAAGCTTTATACAGACCCAGCTATAATTGGTTGTGCTGTTTGTTGAAACAGATGGTTTCCTTCCAAGAAAGGAGGTGTAAAACTGAAAATGCTGCCTCTGAGAGTTCTCAAGGGGAAGCCTTGAGAAGAAGCCAAAGGATAAGAAGGGGAAAAAGGTCTTAATCCTAATATTGTGACCAATATCTTGTTTCTCAGCTGAGGTTTTCTATTTGCTGCCTGGACAAATGGATGTGCCAGTGTGTTTGGTACCGTCCATGGCCCCAGCAGAGTCCAGGGAATGGGAGCCACGGGCTGGCAGGACACTTGGGCAAGCGGAGCAGAGGGGGATGAGGGTAAGGGGATGTTTGTGTTGGGATTGGCAGGGGCAGAAACACCCCAGCTGGGCTTTCCCCATGGAATTGGAACCACCTGCAGCATTAGTTGGCTCCAGGGACCTTTCTACCCTGAATGACCCAACTCTTGGGGGCAGGTGGGTCTGTGGGTTTGGGTCCCACTGGCAGGGAAAGGACCAAAGCTGGGTCCTTTGCCTTTCTCTGGGCTGAGTTTGTCAACCATCGGGCTCTTGCTGCCTGCTTTGGGATGGGGTGTACAGAGATGCCCACTCCCCATGAGCTGGAAAGCATCACGGGGGTGGATTGAGACCCTCTTTAGCTCTTGGGTGTTTGGTGATGGGACGCAGCAGCCCAGCTCTTGCTGCAGTGCCAACCGAGGCATGATTTAATTGCATTTCACTAATGTACCAGGAAGGTCTTACCTCTCTGCCACTCCTGGTTGGAGAAGAGACAGAGCAGGAGATAATGGGAGATAAAATAACGCTGGGTGGGGCCTTGAGCAACCTGGTCTGGTGGGAGGTGTCCCTACCCATGGCACGGGGGTTGGAACTTGATGATCTTTAAGGTCCCTTCCAACTCTAACCATTCTATGATTCTATAATAATGTCTGTATTCCCCCAGGAGAGGTGAACATCAGGATAAAAGATCTTCTCCCATATTACACCAAAAGGACATTCACCCAGAGGAGCAAAATGGAAAAAAATCACCACCTTTTCCGGCATTTCAGGCCAAATCCTCAATCTCTATTCATGCAAAACTTCTGCTGGCTCTTGCAGTGTTTATTGTTCTTGTTTTAATTGAAGCAGAAGGATTAATGCAGCCCTGATTTCCTTCACTGACTTCAATGAATTGAGCTTGAGCATGGGCCAGGAGCTAGGCCCGGTCTTAGGAGAAGGCTTCATTTTATTTTTTTTTTGTCCCATCTCAAGGACTTGCAAGTTCAGTCCTGAATGTTTGCCCAGGGTCTTAGTCAAGGCAGACAGTGAAACTCTGCTGGAGCTGGGCTATGGATCACAGCAGGATCAGACCACGTTTCTGGTGGCTGCATGAAACCCTGACACCCGTGAAGACCACAAAGGCTTCCACCCCAGCATCAGCTGCTCTCTGCACAGCACCTGGGCAGGGATTTAATTCATTCCTGCCATGATTGGCAGGAAAATACAGGTTTTCTTTTGCTAACAACAGGTTAATGAGGCCTAGAATGTCCAGAAGCAGGGAAAGGGAGAAACTGTGGTTTCTGCCTCTGCAGAGAGACTTAATAGACAAGGTATGGCCAATCCTGACAAGATACGGCCGATCCCAAGAACATATGGCCAATCCCGACAAGATATGGCCAATCTCAACAAGGTATGGCCAATCCCAACAAGGTATGGCCAATCCCAAGAAGATATGGCCAATCCCAACATACTGCAAGGTCAGAGGCAGGGCTGAGGTAGGTGATGGCCTCCCTTTAACCACGCCTGAAGGGGTTATTCCCATGTTTTGAGTGCTGAAGTTCAAGGCCAGGGCATGGCATATTTTACATAAACATTTATAGGAAAACAATTAATGCTTTTTCCCTTGAATCCATGAAAGCAAGCCAGACACCAGGATATCTGTACAGCCAGCAGATTCTGAAGTGAGATAGAACCTGTGGCCTTACCAGATTTTGTAAGATCTTCTTTTCTTACCCAAACATGAACATGACATTAGTTAACATCAATCAGGTTGCAACATCATCCTCAGGTGACAGGACCGAGCAGGAGACCTCAGCATCACCCTCCACTGGATACCCAGGGTTATGTTTGCAAAACAAACCCCGTCTAATGAGCCAAAATCCCAGCGGGTGTAAATTGGGGATGTGGCTTTGCCATCGATGAGGTGACATCGAGTGAGAGCATCCAGTGCCTGGTCTTTTCACCATTTTCCTCATTTTGACGTAAATCAGAAGAAACCAAGCTGAAGTCCATGAAGGAGAAGTGAATGAGCTCAACTCAGGTGCTTTTCTCTAGGTAATTCTCCTGGATTTAAAAAAAACACCAAACCATGAGGTTAGACACCAACAGGAATCGGTCCTGGTGGCTCTAGAAGCCATGTCCCCTCTCCCCTGCTGTCCCTGACCTGAGATCCTAATCCCGGTGAGGGACTGCAGAGCCAGGGCTGTTGCAATGTGTGTGTT
Organism: Calidris pugnax; assembly: GCF_001431845.1. Classification (NCBI taxonomy): domain Eukaryota; kingdom Metazoa; phylum Chordata; class Aves; order Charadriiformes; family Scolopacidae; genus Calidris; species Calidris pugnax. Next base: position 289,096 of record NW_015091014.1, on the reverse strand, counting down.
ATCTCTACCATCGGTGCCCTGGGAACCAATTTGTGTATTAATTGCTCATGGTGCCTCGGGGACTTTCTTTTTGGCTGTTATCTCTTCATCTTTGCTGGGAGGGAAGCGGGAGTGTGTCTGGCAGCTTCACCGTCCAGAAGAGGCTGTTGGCCCAGCATCTCTCCTGGGGAGCTGCAGTGAGGAGGTGCCCGAACGGCGCACGGGTGAAAGTAGGTTCTTGTGAAAAATCCCTCTAACAACCAGCTGGGATGGATGGGGAAAGAAAAAACTATGCATCTTTCATCCAAGACCAAGGTCAGTGCCATGGTCCTCGTTGTACCAGATGAGGTACAGATAAGGCAAGCAACTGAGTGGTCCACAGGGGGACAAGAAGGATCACGATCAAGCTCTCGTGGCAGCAACCCCAGGGAGAAAGCCAGAGGAAGTGTCGGATTGTATTAAATCTCTCCCAGCCATTAAACCAAACAGTCATTTTAAAATCAACCATTGAGTATGAAGCTGCTCCTGCCTCTGCTTTGGTGGAGCACGGAGCTGAGGTCTGGGGGTGGAACCAGGTTCTGGCAGCCCCAGAAGCTGGTGGCTGCAACCCGCTCAGAGGCATCTTCAACTCAGAGCCTCAGCACAGCCCTGAAAATGTGAAGCTCAGCACATGCAATGTCACCACAGCCCAGAGCCGTTGTGTGGTCACCAAGTGGTGCCGCTTCTCCCGTGACTCTCGGAGTCACTGAAGACTCACAGCGGTGGTGGCTCATCCAGCTCCACCCGGGGTTTTCCAGTCCTTGGTGCCCCAAGGCCTGTGGGGTTTGTGCAGAACCAGTTGAACCATTAACAAAAGGTTGGGTTCCCATCCTGGATGAGCTCCAGAGCAAAGGGGTGCAGTAGGTGAACAAGATGGTTGTCCCAGAGCTGTGAGGGCAAGAACGGTTGTGTGGGAGAATGACTTTGCCCAAGGGCATCCAGTAGCTTCCCTCTACCTGAAATGATCCTTAGAGGGGCTTGGGGACTGGCCTGGAAACCATCACGCTGTTCTGGGGTAGTGTCAGGAACGAGGTTAGGACCTTGGTGTGAGTTCCCAGAAGGTCCTCTCCACTGAGCTGCTACCTGAGAGCTGCTTTGGTGATGACCATTTTCATATTGAACTTTATGCTTTCCATGTTTTCCACATTGCTTCAGGATGTTCATCCCACCCCAGGTGGAGATTTACATTGAATCTGAGACAGTGGAAAAGCAGGGAATGGCACAAACCAGTTCAATAGGTTGGATACCACCCATGAAAAGACCTCAACAGCCTTCACAGTTGGCCATAGGCCCTTTCCACCACGATTGGATCCTGCAGAGGTCTCCTTTGGTCTGTGGGATCAACATACACTGGGAAAAGGCTAGGACAGGCTCCAAAACTGCTCTTAAAACTTCCACTTTTACATGAGGCACGCAGACAGGAGAAGATGCAACCTAGTTCTTTACAATTCTAAAGGGTTTCTTCCCTCCTTCTGTCCTTTTTTATCTCTCAGTCTCTCTGTTACCTTGCATCCTCTTTTCCCCTACGTGCCTCCTTCTCTCCCTGCTTTACGGTGCTACCCAGACACCCACTTCCATGCCAAGGCTGCGAGAGCAAGGGAACCACAAAGTTGGTTTCATAAAGCCTCGGGCTCTTTTCCCCTTCTGAGCATAAATGTTCAGTGTGGGATATTTTTGCTTGCGGTTAGTAACTCGATTTCTATGTGGGTTTTTGAGTGCGGCACAGGGACCGGGTTGTCAGCAGCGTGAATTGCCATCCTACTTTGGTAGAATGACTTCTTGAAGACTTCATTATTATTATTGTTATTATTATTATTTAAATCTGGGCTATTGCACTGATTTCCTTCTGCATTTATGCCCGTGTTGATGTTGATCTGGCCCTGGGGTGTCACTGCAATTCGCTTCGCTTCCTTGAATTATATGGAGAGGAGCGTTGGCAGCTCCTCCAAGCCTTTGCCAGGGATGTCCACATGCCAGCATGTGGAAGGCATCACTCTCTCCTGGGTGGGGATGAGCTGCCCGGGGAGCTCTGCCTTTCTTTTTGCTGGTCTGATGGAGCTTGTAAATTTGCTGCAGAGGGAATCCGAGAGGGGCCAGGTCTCCTCTCCTCCTCATCCTCCAGGATGGGGAGCATCATCAGGCGCCAGAAATCGTGAAAGACCACACACGGAGCCTGGAAACCTTCTGCCTCGGGTTCCCGTGGAGCGCAGGAGCCCTGATGTGGGACAGGGACAGCCTGGTGCAGGAGGAAACAGTAGGGCAAACCCGGTCACCAGTGAGAAACTGGGGGGAGAGGGATCTGCAGGGAGACGGGCAGGTTTGGGGAAAGGAAAGTACCTTCAGCAAAAGGCAGATGTCAATCTCCTGGCCCAGCACCGTCACGCGTGCCGGGATGTTACGGGAAAGATGTGGTTCTAAAGAAGAAGGGGAGGAAGGAGGTGGCTCCCTGGGAACTCTGGAGCTGTGGAAGGAGGAAATGCAAAGGTGTTTGCTCATGAAGGGACGTGGGCAGATGGCTTGGAGGACAGGGACATGCTCCAGGCTACTCCTAGGACATCACCAGGCCAGATGGGAAGCCCCCTCACTTCTACCTTCGAGCTTCCAAGGCAAAGACAGAGGCTCCTTCATGGATAGCACCAACAAAACTAGATTTTAAGGCAGTTTCAGTGCTGGAAATGGGGACTCTGAGGTGCAGCAAAGCTCTTTCCTCCATCTCTCCCCCCTGCTCGTTGCCTGGGTCCTGGGCTGCTGCGTCAGGTCACGGGTCATTCATCGCGTGGACTCCTAAGAATGTAAAAAATTGCTGTGCGCATCCCTGGGTGGTATTATATAAATTTCCTTTGTAACCGTTTAAAGAAGAGACTGCACAGTGGCATGAGGGTGTCACTCTGAGCGTTACCCAAACCCATCCCGTCCCCCCCGGCTCCCAGCGAGGCGGGTTTGCATACTTGTGCAATTCCTGTCCCTTAACAGCATCAAATGCACACGACGGTGGTAAGAACATGTTCTTCTGGCAGCGATGAGTGAAATGCACCCCTGAGCAGCTGAACAATTTAATCCTGGGGAGTGCCTCATCTTTATATTTGTCTGTTTTCCCGGTCGGTGTGTGCGCGTGTGTTGTTACTCTCTTGACGTGGTTTGTGGGTATCACAGGTTTTGCTTCCGTTTATTTTTTAACCTCCCCCACTGGGACCTGTTCCCCACGACTCACTGAAATCACACACCGCAGTCTGGAGGCGCTTGAAAAAAAAAATAAAATTGAAAAAAATAGAGCAAAGTTTCTCAAAGCACCCAAATTCTAGCACCGTCTTAGCCCCACAATATGGGCAAACCTCTGCAAGCAACCCAGTAGCTTACTGGGTTAATGGTCCCCAGCTGAGTTGCAGCTACTGCCCACCACTGGGGTTTGAGCCCTCTCTAATTAAAATGCCCTTTGCGGGTTTTAAATTAATTGTATCCAGCAACTGGGGGGGCTGTGATGAGGTGTAACTGCTCAGCTGGGCAGGATTTTCTTCCAGGCAATGGAAAACTGATGGTATAAAGGGGGAGATGGGGGAGGTGGGTTTCTTTTTGAAGCTCAGGCACTGGTGTTGGGTACCAAGGCTTGATGCTCCTTCCAGAAACCAACGAAGAGAACATCCCACCCCAAAGAGTTCTGGCTTGTCCGGCTCCTTCTATTGTGTGTTAAAGGGACATTATCTCCACTCATCAAGAGTGGAAGGAAGGCAGGAGGGTGATTTCAGCTAGAGGAACTTCTTGAAGACCAAGAAGGTATGAACTGGTCAGGAAGGAGGATACTGACTCTGGGGAGCAGGAGATGAAGCTCTGGGGTGGTGGCTTGGGGCTGGTAGGCACTGGAGACCTCCCAGCCTACCCTGTACTGGGATGCTGGCAGGGTGGGAGATGAGGGTAGGGCTTTGCCCCTTGAGATTAAGGGTGTTTTGATTTCTTTTATCCTTCCAAACCTCTCTTCAGGCATGCCCTGGGGCTCACAGCTTGCCTGTTAATCTCCCATCCAGGGACCAAGCCCGATGGCAGGATTTAGCATTAATAATCCATGGATAATACAGCAGCTGGAAAGCCTAGGGTAAATTCCTGCATTTTTTTAATGGGTTTTCTTTCTAAGTCCGTGGCGGAACATTCACTGCCAGTGGGAGCTTTTCCCTCTTGGGAATGGGGGAAAGCGTATTTGCAGAGGGCTCCAGGGTGTGCCATCGTCTATGTTGATGCAGCAGATCCCTTAATTATCCCATCAGGTTTTCTTTACCTTAGTTTTGGTGTGATTGAGCGTTCAGCACAGATGCTTTAATCCCTGTGAAATCCCTCACGGAGTTGGCAGGGTGTGGCCTTGACAGTTTTTGTGGTGGTGTGGTTTTTTTTTTTTTTCCTGGGTATTAAAGGTAGAGGAGTGCAGGGGAAGGGCTGCCTGCCATGGGCTGATGTTGGGGGATGTTGAAGGGTTGGGACGATGCTGTATGAGAGCATCACAGCCCAGAGCCTGGCTCTGGTGGGGACTTACCCTCCTACTGCACCTGTGAGACTGGGAAAAGGGAAGATCTAGAGAAAATGACCTTTTTGGTAGAGCTCTGACACATTTAAGAGCTTCCAGCTCAAACAGCAAAGCAAAGAACTGGGCTCAGAGCAGATTTTTTGGTGGAGAAGGTTGGTTCATTGCTATCATTAGGCAGAGTCAGCCTTGTCATCTCCATGGCATGAGACTCCCTTCAAGCCTTGCAGCTCATGGGCTCTCCCAGCTCATTTTCCCGGCTGTGGAAAGACACGAAGGTTTCTCAGAGCCCCCTGAAATGGTTCCCTCTTAGTGCTGGATGTGTTCTGGGGCTGGGCGGTGAGGGAAGACCGAGACACCCTCTGGGAGCTCAGGGGTTGGGAATGGGTCTTCCAGACACCAGGGTGGTGGAGGAGTTTGGTGTCTCTTCCCTGGCGCTTTTTATTTAGTGGGAGGCTGTTGAGCTGCTTTTCTCTGCTGAGGGTTTTTTTCCTCTTCCAGACCCAGTATTTTAACTCTTTGAAGCATCTTCAGCCTTGGGATGGAGCATGGAGGGGGGGATCCTGCATTATCCCACCAAAGAATCTGGCTTGGCCAGGGACTGCAGCTGGGATGAGTCTCCCTCTGGGGCTGGTTAAGAAAATGGGTGTCTCCTTTCTCACCACCACTCCAGGCATCACCTGGAGTTTCTGTTTCCAGGCTCTTGACCCCTGGACTCATCCCCTACTTGAAGGGGATCAAGGGGTTTGGTTTCCTTGTGCTCGGTGGCAGCGAGAACCCCACCTGCTGGGTTGAGTTTCTCTCCCTGGCTTGGGACCTGCCCAGTTTTATGCCTCTGCTCAACCTCAGAGGAGAATGAAAGCCCTTGAGGAGCTTGCGGTTAACAGGCACTTAATTGATTCTGAATAATCCTGACAAGTTTTTGCAGTCCTTGTGGTAATCACCTCTCTTTCCAATTGAATAGCTCGGGCTAGGTCTGTTCGGATGCCAGCTGTACATTGCTTGGCTGCATTCTTTCATTTCCAGCTCATGCTTTCCCTTTAACCCTTCCTTTGCCGGCTTCTCCCCCGAAGCTGTGAATGGGGATGGGTTTTTCAACCTCCTTTCTTTGAAGACAGCCTGTTTGTCACCTTCTCTGGGACTTTTAGGGAGCCTGAAATGTGGTAGGGCTTTTTTTTTTTTTTTTCCATGGCAGTGTAAGCAGATAAACTAGTTCCTTTTTTGTACCTGTATTATACACTCAGTGAACTAACTTGAGGTATGATGTGTGCCAATGGCATGGCAAGTGATAAATGAGACTCGAAGGGGCTGGGGAAGGACCAGAGGGAGGATGTGGAGGGCTGGGATGAAGGGGCAGAGATCCCAGCCTGAGAGTGGCCCCAGCACGGCCCGAAACCACTGTCACTGTGGGAACGCAGCGTAAGACATCTCTCCCTCCCCGCAAGCCTCTCCATGTGTTAAATGAGGGTGTGTTGTTTTTGTGTAGTGTTTGTCCTGTCTGTCTCTTCCTCTGTCCTGGACAAATTTTCTGCCCCTGTGAAGCACTTCACTATGTAAAGGAACAATTTCTTCCCCCCCGCCCATCTCCTGCTGCCTGCAGCTGGGCGGTAAGAGGAGATGTCATCACCTGACTGTGCTCTGCAGACTGTAATTCCACCCCAGACCCTGTCATGGGGGGGTAAAACCTCATTCTCTTTGTGCCCCTTCCCTTGGACTCCCCGTTCAGCCCCCTCCTCCGTGAGCTTGAGTTAATATTCCTTTGGGGATGGGGGCTGCATGGTGGTCACAGTCTGCTGGCTGCCCTGGGACACCTCCAGACCCTCCTCGTGCCCCCCAGCTGGGGCTCTATGGGTCAATGTATGTGGGGCAAATGAGCCTTAACCCCTCTACCCCCCCTTCCATGCGAAGCTGGGAAGGGTCAGGATGGGAACCAAGGTGGGTGTGTGTGTGTGTGTGTGTGTGTGTGTGATTCCTCCCTCCTGCTCTCACATTGGGAACTTGGCTCAGGCCTCCCCCTCTGCCCCAGCGGAGCCTCCAGCCCCCCACGATAGCCCCCCGTGCCATGTCTGGCCACAGCATGGCCAGTGGGAGCTGCTGCTGTGACTGCTGGTGGCAGAGAGATGCTGCAGCAAAGCATCCTTCATCCCTCCCGTCTCCATCCCCTCTGCAACCTCGGCATCTCTGGTGTGTCTGCTTCCCACCCTCGTGGGACCCTGCTGTGCCCCCTGCACCCTTCCCATCGCCGCCGCTGGCTGCTCGCCTCCATTTTTAGCTGGTTTTTTCCCGGCTTCCCCCTGTACTGCAGGCTGGAAATGGTACGGTCCTCCCTCCAGCGCCCGTGGTGTCTCCGTGGATGTTGCTAGAAGGTGAAGGCATCAGCGCAGGCTGCGGAGGCTGCAGCCGTTGCCGCTGGCCCCCAAACACCCTGGGAGAGGGGGTGGACGGGACCTGGTGAGGGGGGTTTCTGCTCATCCTCGGTCCTCTCCCTCCTGCCGCCGCTGGCAGGGTCCGGCAGCATCCCTAGCAAGGAGCCATGACCCAGGGAAAGGTAGGTGGGAGGCCAACACTGGGATGATGAATTGTCCTGCTTGTTTGAGTGGGGGGAAGGGGGCACAAAATGGGTTGAAAGGAGGGGATTTAAGGAACAAAAAAAATCGCCATGGAGCGGGGAGCTGGGTACTCTGCAATGGGGGTGTTTCCAGCAGAGGAGGGGGATGGGGGGGCTGTGTTGTTATAGGGCTGGGGGCTGTTTGTGCTGGTGCTGGATGCGGAGCTCAGCCTTGCTGTTGGACCTTTGGCCGTTCCCTCCTCCCATCCCAGGTGTCAGGGAGCTCAATGAGGGGCTTGTCTCTCCCACCCGTGCTCCCAGTAGCCAGTGCTGGGCACCCCCCTCCCTGAGCACCCCCTTCCTGCTCCAGGGAGTTCTGGATTTTGGGGGTTCTCCAATGCTCAGAGACTGGGAGGGGGGTTAAATGCATCCTCTGCCAGCACGGTGCACCATTGCCATGACAACAATGCTGGAGGCTGCCTGGATGCAGGCAGCATCTTTTCTCTATCTCCTTGGGCATCTCTAGGGGTCTTGTGTGACATTGGCCACCCAAGGGCAGGGTATGGAGGATGGTGGGGGGGACAGTCCCCATGAGCTGGCAGAGGATGTGGCAGAGCTATCCTGGTGCAGCTGCATCTGCTCCTGGTGCATGCCACCTTGAATTTAAGACCTTCTTGCAGGGACTGTGCTGTCTGTTGCAGGGCTGTGAGTCCGTCCGCTTCATTTTGGACTCCTTGTGGTTCCAGCCCCACATCCCTGTGATCCGTGGGGATGCTCTCCCTGATGCTGAGCTGTACCCCCCCCTCCCCTCTTTGGCAGCGAGGGCAGGCCACCAGGCTTGTGACTTATCCTGGGATGACAAAGATCTAGAAGGTGAAAGGGATAATGTTCCCAAGGAGAAGGAATTTCTCAGGTGGCCTGAGGCTGGCTCTTGGCTGGGATTGCAATAGTCGGAAGAGGTGGGATCCCAAGTCCCTTATCTGCACCTCCAAATTCTGGGAAGCAGGAAGGCTGAGCCTCTGCATGGGCAGAGAGGAACGAGGGAGAAAGAAATATTGGAGGATCAAACCAGAGCTCTTCCTGGGCGCCAGCAGAAACCCCCCCAACTGTGGGTGCAAGTGGAAATGCAGGAGTTCAGGGTTCTTCTGCCCAGTAACTGAAAGCTCTTTTTTTAAGGGGAAATTTAGAAAGAAGTAGGCTGAAAAGCAGATAATTATTTGGATGCTTTCCAGTGTTATGTATGAGCTTGCGGCACCACAGAGGACCCTGGGCAAGGCTGTCTCTCTCCTCAGATGTAGTTGCCTACAATTTTTCATCCCCTTTAACATGGCAGATTTTTCCCCCATCTCTCCCCTCAATCACATCTGAGGATGTTCCTTCCTTGGGGAGCAGGTCTGGGTCCATTGCCAGCTCATGGGAGTTACTGGGGGTCCTTCTAGTTCCTGGGACCCAACGGAGGGACCTCCAGTGTGTGTGACCTGTCAGGTTCCCATTCCAGGGCAGTTCCTCTGCTGGTTCTACAGTCTAATCTCGCTTTTCCTCCCTGCCCTTTGTGCAGCTCTCTGTGAACAACAAACCCCCCAACTCCGAGGGGCAAGGGGAGAAGAAGGACAATGCCACGGCTCCACCAGCTCCTCCGACCTATGAGGAGGCAACAGCGGGAGAAGGGATGAAGGCTGGGGCTTACCCTCCTCCCCCATCGGTCCCGCTCCATCCCAGTTGGGCTTACGTCGACCCCAGTAAGTCCTTCTGTGGCTGTAGCCAGGGTGAGCCCCCACAGAGGGGGGAGAAGGGTGTGGAGATCCCCCCTCCAGGCTTGGTGAGAAGAGGGAAACCAGGGATGTGGTGCCCAGTTTGGTCCATGGTGGAGCTCACCCTAGAGCTGTAGCTACAAGCCACAGAAGTCTCTATCTATACGTAAAAACCATTTCACCCAACCACTAGACCACGCTGAGGTGGGACTAAACTCCAGTCCCTGCTCCCCAGTACTGGGATGGGGAAAAAAATCCCCTCTCCCAGCTTGCTGCACTGGGCAGTGCCACCTCCTGGGGCTGGGGAGGGTCCTGGTGCCACAATCCCAGCTCTGCAGGCACCAGCCCCTGCCCCCCTCCCTCCAGCTCCTGCTCAACCCTGGCTTTCAAAGAAGCTGCTGAACTGGCAAAATCAGTGTCGGGGCATCAGTGAGGTCTGGCTGCTACGAGCCGGTGTTTGGAGCCAGCGGAGGCTAAAACGCAGCTGGACTTGAAGGCTGAATTGTTCCAGCGTCCGTCTGTGTGGCCGAATCCTCGGCAAACAAACAGCTTTTCTTCCCCGGGTGCTGCCTGTGGCTTCTGCTTGGTCGTGACAAGGGGACAAAGGCTCGACTGTGCCCAGTGCAGGGGAACAGCTGGCTAACAGCAAGCTGGGATGGGTGCAGTGGTCAGCAAGCAAGTCTGCTGGGGTGGCCAACTGCTCCGTCAGCGTTGAACTGGAGAGACTGGATTTAATGGTGCTCTCTCTGCTCAGTCCCCTTCCTCTGCTGTGCTCTGCTGGTCGCCTGTTCCATCCAGGATGGGCGCAGCTGCAGGGATGGAGATGTTTAGGGAAGGGGAATGAGCAAACTAAACCCCTCTGAGATGTGTGTCCCTTCACACCCCGGTGGCTCCACAGATTTTTCCCATTCTTGTTTGCCTTCAGGGGTCAGAAAGAGAGGGGATAAAGAAACCTCCCAGCTTCTGTGACAACCATCTGGGTCTCTCCACTGTCACGATGAATTAGGATGGGCAAAGCCCAAATGGGTCAGGATGCGGGTATTTTGGGTTTCCCGGAGGACTTGTTTAGGTGATGTCATCTCTTGTCCCCTCCCTGACAAGCCTTGTGGGATTTTCTTCTCTGCAGCTGTGTCCTGATCCCTGCTGGTCTCTTCCTCTGATTTCATGTGCTTCTCCCCTTTCCCTGCCCTCGGCCACGCTGCGAGCGGTGGCTCCTGTCCCAGACACAGACCATGGGGCTGTAACTAACAGCTTATACGAGGCTGGAAGTAGCTGGAAAGAAGTGGCATGGTTTTGGGGTTGTTTTCTTTAATAATGAGTTCGGGATGTGCTGTCTTGCTGCCTCAGATGCGGCTATGGGTGGGAGGTGACAGATGCTGGGGACACATGAGCCAGGGAGGGAGGACACCCCCTCCATTCCTCGGAGGCATTTAGGTGCCTAATTTGCTGTTTAGATGCCTCGATTGCTTTGATGCAGGAGGCAGTGAAGTGTCCCCAGGGACATGGGCCTCGGGTGCTCTTGGCCCTGTGTGGGCGATGACGGATCTCGCAGGAACGCGGGGAGGACGTGTTGCAGGAGTTCCATCTCCACCGGGGCGCAGGAGAAGGCACAAGAAGAGCAGAAGGGATTTATTTCCTGCCAGGGCATCTTTAGGATGAGGCTCCTGAATAAGAGCAAACAGCCTTTGACCAGTAAAACAAGAGATCCAGCAGCAGGACCTCGAGTTTGGCCTTCCTGGTGCCTGCAGCCTCTCCTCTGAGTTTGGGAGAGTCTTTCCTCCGCCTGCCTGGAGGATCTGAGTATCACGGGGCTGAAAAGATTTGAGAAGGAGGGGAGGCATCTGTGAGACAGGCAGGGACACGAATGTGCAGCTGGTGTAATCGCATAAGCCTTCGTTCTGTAGGAAACTCAGGCGGGGAGAAGTGGCAGTGACACGGGAGGGGACATTGGCAAGGGAAGTGAATGGCACAGGGCAATGATGCACTAAGAAAATAGAGGTTTCAGTGTTTATTTTATGAGGTTCAGGGGATGGAGGGGGCTGATTCTACATCTAATTCGTGCGGCTGATCCTGGTGGGGAGAAGCTGCTGCGTTGGGTTTCTTCTGCAGCCTCTTCCCTGTGATATCCCCGCTCCTGCCGCCATCCCTGGCTGTCGGCGCAGAGGTTTTCTGATGTTTCCCTCCTCCTCTCTTCCATCTGTAGGGAAACCTCATGGTTTATGGTCCAGCCTTTCCTCCTAGCCCATCTGCAGGGAAATTCCAGCAGCAAGAGCCTGTATTACAGCCCAGCAGGGATGGCTCAAGGCAGGATGGATTTTTAGGGAACATGCTCTGTGGCAGCTTTGGGGTTAGTTCCCCCTCATTTAGGTTTGCTGCTGAGCTGTTCCCTGACTCCCTGAGTGGAAAAGGGATTCGGGGATGGACCAGGTAGAAAAGCGAGGTGCTCTCGATGGGAGAGGACACATGGGTGACATCAGATGTGATACAGAGATGGATTAAACCCAGGCAATTAGAGAGCAGCGAGGGAATCCTGCACCGGAGCCCCGATGGGGATGACTGAGGAGCTGAGTCACGGCTCCTCTGGGGGATGCTTTAGTGTTCAGTGAAAGGTGAGCAAGGGTATGATACGAGCCCTCTAATTGCCATTAAAAATACAGTGTTACCACGGGCAGGAATTAGCCCTGGTGTCCTCGTTGTGCTGGAGTTTGCAGAAGTGGTTTCCCTGCTCTGTTCTCAGAGATGGTCCCAAGAAGATGCAGGAGTGGGAAGTGAGCAGAGTGTGACCCAGCAAGGGCAACAAGAAAACCTTTGAATTTGGGGCTCCTGAGCTGTAGTCAGTCACTGGGGTGAGACTACTGGAGCTGGGGAGGGAACTGGGTGATGGGACCTGATCTTTCTGGCTTCTGCTTCAGGCACCAGCCCCAGCTATGGCAGCGGCGGGTACCCAGGGGACACGGAGATGCTCACGACCTTCAGCTGGGATGACAGGAATGTGCGCAGAGTGTTCATCAGGAAGGTAAGGGGTCTCCTGTGAAGGCAGGAGACCACTCTGAGCCCTTGGAGGGACCTGGTTGTGATGGTTTGGTGGCCTCCCTGGGCTGGGTGGGAGGCAGAGACACTGCAGGTTGCCAATGGGCTGCCTCTCGTTGCAGGTTTATGCCATCCTGATGGTCCAGCTCTTGGTCACTGTCATTATTGTGGCTTTCTTCACCTTCTGGTAGGTCTCTCATGTAGCAGTAATGCTTGCTTTGTCCTGTGTACAACCTGCTCCTCAATTTTCTGTTACTTGGGGGGTGTTGGCTGTTGTGTAGATACATGATTTTTCAAATTAATATAGGGTGCTAAATGGCAATAACCAGCTATAAATATCCAAAGCGTTTCCTTAATTACAGTTTTAAGGCTTGAATTGAAATTGTATTCTATGATTCCACGAAATTTTCTGGCATTCCTTCTAAAATGTTAAGAAACTGACAGTGATGGGCTGGAAGAAAACCTTAGGAGAACTGCTGCTACTTTTCATTAATTTAAGACATCTCTTTTTTTCAGAGTTTAAAGCTTTAGGAACTTTGATTCCATGGAGCCTGTGTTATCTGCCCCCCTTCCCCCCCCCAAGTGCTCCAATGGAAAAACAAAACTGAGGGAACCCTGGGAGGTCCCTTGGCACTTCTGCTCTTTTCTTGCACATCCTCTGCATGGGCTGTGGTCCCTTCCCCAGCCAAGAGGTCTGGGCTGCTCACCCTTGAGCATGAACTGCTGTATTTTTCCCTTGGGAGTTATCAAGGGCATCGGATCCTGGCTGGGCTGGGTGCCAGGGACCGGGTTACCCCCCCTGGCAAAAGCAGATACCCCGTGCTCTCTGCCTCTGCCTTGGGTGACCAAGCATTTTGGGCATGTGTGGCTCGTCTTGCCTCCAGAATAAATAATGAATCACCGTCAGCCTGAGGATTCCTGCTCTTTAATCACTTCTCGGGGCAGGCCTGGCTGGGTAATTGATAACAGTGGGGCTGGCTTTCCCACTTGACAGGTTGAATTTCTTTCCAGTTGGTCAGTCTGCGGAGGTTTGGCCGCGTTGTTTTTTCCACATACCCCGTGCCGCATCACCCCGTGTGTTTAATTTAGCGGCAGGCTGTGAAGTGATTGGCTTTTTTCTTTTTTTTTTTTATGCTTTCTGCTCAGCATCCCTTTTCTCTGTCTTGCAGCGAGCCGGTCAAGGGGTACATTCAGACGCACTCTGCCTGGTACTGGGCTTCCTAGTGAGTATCCCTGTCTTCTCCCGTAGCCACGTGTGCTCCAAACAGCTCTGGATGTGGCTGTGGTGACGTGGAGACACTTTCCAAACACTTCTTTATCTTGCATGTGAAGAATTTCCCCGATACATGTGCAGGGGGAGCTGGGGAAATTAATGGATAACTGTGAGGTGAGAAGATAGAAGAGTCTCACCTAAGTGAGTCCAAGACACGAGATATACTGGATACCTCCAAGTATTTCCAAAAAGAGGACTTGCCTGCTCTACAAAACAGGCTCGGAGGAAATACAGGAATATTGCTTGCAGGGAAAAAATGGGTAAAACTGGGGAGCTTCTGGGAAAGCAGTGCAGCAACCCAGATGTGAGACTTGAAAGGGACCTGGGGAACCTTAGGGGCTTCCTTTTGGGTTTGTCCCACTGAAAGCAGGGAGATTTCCTGGGGCTACATCACATGCCTCGATCTGCAGCAGGTGAAGGAGGGAGCAGGCAATGCTAAGGGGAGAAGGGACACATTTGGAGGGATGAAGGTGTTTGTGGGGGCTCTATATTCATCACGGAGCTGCTCTCGGTGCCTGGAATTTGGGATGGTGTTTGTGAGCCAAGCCTGGTCTGAAAGGTCAGGTCGGAGGCAGCACAAACTGTGCTTCCATGCACTGGTTTATTTGCAGTTGTGCTGGTTTCCTGGATGCCGCTTGTGTTAGTGCTGCTAATTAAGCAGGCAGAGTGTGCGAAGCGATTGTCCGTGAATGAGGCTTGGTGAACTTGGCTTTAATTAGTTCACATCCAAATCATGAAATGTGTCCAGGCCTGGAGATGAGCCACCAGCTTATATAACTAAAAGAAAAAACAAAAAAAACAAAGACCCAAAATAGCAGTAATAGAAGGGAACTGGCATCAGCCTGTCTCTTTGACCTCAGAGGAAAATAATGTGCTCCTCCTTGGCCAGTTGGTAGACTGGAGAAGCAGCGGTGCCTTGGAGGGAGAGAAGACCAAGCTCTACTTTGACCTTTGGGTTCATCTCCTGTTGCTTACTGGACACAGAATCCCAGAATGATATGGGGTTGGAAGGGATCTCTGGAGATCATCTCCCCCCAACCCCCTGCCAGAGCAGGTCTCACCCAGAGCAGGTTGCACAGGAACGTGTCCAGGCATGGTCTGAATGTCTCCAGAGAAGGAGACCCCACCACCTCTCTGGGCAGCCTCTTCCAGGTCTCTGCCACCCTCAAAGTCAAAGAAGTTCCTCCTCATGTTTAGGTGGAACTTCTTATGTCCCAGTTTGTGCCCGTTTCCTCTTGTCCTGTCACTGGGCACCACTGGAAACAGACTGGTCCCATCCTCCTGACAGGAGCAAACCCACCTTGGGCCAGCTGGGGGTAGGCTTTGTACTAGAGGGACTTGAATTTTGTCTGTCCCCTCCACTTCAGGATCTCCAAGTCCTTATCCTGACCTGCGTCTCCCCTTTCATACACAGAGACCCCAACCCTCTCTACGTCTCTGTAAAGAAGTGGGGGCCCTGGGGTGTTTTCCCACTACTGGGGCGATGGCTCAGAGGGAATAAAGGAAGAGGAGATGTGAGAAGGGATGCGAAGGAGAGAGACAACTGCAATGGCTCACTTTGCTCTCCCCACACCTTTCTTTCCATCTATTCAGCCGTGTCCACTCCAGCTTTCCTGGTTTCCCCGTGGGAGGGCAATGCTCAGGTTTATCTCTGGTGCCTTTATCGTGGCCCCCGTGGGTTTTGCCGTCACATTCATTTATTAGACCTAAGGCGAGTGGCTATCGTGCAGCCATCGGCACGCTTGGAACCTGCTCTTCCCCCCCCACCCCAGGCACTGGGTGAAAGCAAGGGAGCAGGTTCCTGCTGGGCCGTAACCCATCAGCGCTGTGGAAAAACACCCGGCTGTGTGACAGCAGGTCCCTCAGCTGCTGGATTCTTTTTAGCTTGGCTGAAGGGCCAAGTCATGGGAGATAAATAACCCTCCTGTCATCTGGGGATGGCTTGTGCAACAGCGTGTTAGGCTTGGGGCTGCTTCAGCCACCTCAGAGGATCCTTCTGCTGTTGAACTCTTCCTCGAGCACCGGTGCAGTAACGTGGGACCAGTTCCCTTCTCTGGCCCAGACCTTCCCTCCGGCCTCAGGCAGTCACTCTTGTAAATCCTGAATTAAGTGCTGATGAAATCCCAGCAGGTGGGGGTAGGCTTTGTACTGGAGTGACTTGAACTTTGTCTGTCCCCTCCACTCCAGGGTGTCCACATCCTTGATCCCACCAAGCTGGGAAGTGCCTGGAGATGAGTGGCAAGGCCTGGCCACCTTTATATGAGTGATTCACACACTGAGGAGGTGTCTACAACAAACACCTCTGGGTTCTCCATTTCCCCTGGACCCAAATGCTCCCCTTGCTCTGCTCTAAAACCCCCCTTCAGGGGTTTTTGGGGCTGGTTGTGCTCTCCCACCTCAGACTGGCACAAGCAAAGTAGGCAGCTGGGGGCAGAAATATGCTTCAGGGAGAGGTGGTTATGGCCGTGCTTCCCACCAGCCTCAACTTCTGGCATGGTGCACTGGAGAGCACTGGAACTCATTAGCATCAACAAATAATGCTCAGCTTTTCCTCCCTAAACTGTTTTTTTCTCTCCTTTGCAGTGCTGTTTTCTTTGTGACATATTTGATTCTTGCTTGCTGCTCCGGACCCAGGTAAAATATTTTCTTTTTGGATTTGAAACAGCCCTGTGAAGTGAAGGGTGAAGGGTTTTCCCCTGGTTTCAAGCACGGCCAACAAAGTCGTGGAGGTGGGATGGGGTCACGCTGACACCGTGATGTAGGGAGCGAGGTGGCAGCTGTATTTTTCAGGTTTGCAGTTGTGGGTTGCAGCAACACAGCGTTAAAAGCTGAGGTCAAATTGCAGCTGGAAAGCAAAAAGTGTTGCAGCAAAAAAGTCACATTGCCCCAAATTCTCATTATTCAATACTGCGGAGGAGGGTTGTCATTGGCGATGCTGGCTGCTCTGCTGGGGAATATCACAGTGGTGATTGCCCTCTTGGGGGGGCATGGCCCTGGAGCACCCCAAATTCTAGTCCCAGAGGGTGACTGCCCCCTTGTACCCCCCCTCCCGTGTGCTGCAGCGCTGCCAGTTCCCCCCCATGGCAGGGCTGACCCAGCCCCTCTCTCTTCACTTGCAGGAGGTATTTCCCATGGAACCTGATCCTGCTGAGCATCTTTGTAAGTAGCACATCTGGACAACATCTGCCCTGCCCCTGCAGGGGTTTCAGATTGGCTCCCGGGCAGGAATTTCATCCTCTAATCGCCCCACCTTTGGGCTGAGAGGCTGTAATTGAACTAGAAGGTGATAAGCAGGAAAGAAGAGAGCCTCTGTTTTTTGAAAAGAAAGAAAATAACTGTAAAACCTGCAGAGGGTGGTAGGAGCTGGGGTAGGGTCCTGTGCAAGAGGGGTAGAGGGACAGAGAAGGTGGGACTGCTCTCAGGGTGGTGGCCTGCCCTCGCTTTAACCTGCCCTGTGGATATTAATCACTGGAGGATTAGAAACTATGTAAAAACTGCTTCTCTTGAGCATCCGTTTGAGAGGCTTCCCTGCCCTTGTCATCGTCGCTGTAATTGATATGTTTTATCTGCTGTGTGTCTCCCCTGGGACATGAATGCAGGAGTAATGTGGTTCTCTTCCCCTCCCAGACGCTCTCCATGGCTTATCTCACTGGGATGCTCTCCAGGTAGGTTGAGCACGTGGACTCTAGAGGTTTTCTGCTCCTCTGTCCTGTCTCTTCTGCCAAAAAAACCCTTTCCCTTCTTCTGAACTCCATGGGCCACCTGATCTCTTTGGAGCTGTTCCAGCAGCCACACAAACCCTGGCCTTCCCTTTTAAAAACACTTTTAAAGAAGCTCTCTGAAACCTACGGTGAAATTTCCTTCTCTGTCCCGGCTGGGATGGCACAGGGTAGTTCCTGGCTCCTGGAGGGGCAGGGACAAGGCGATAGGGGACTGCCACGTGCTGGGATCTCACCTTTTCCACTGAGCAGCACTCCAGCAGATGAGGTTGCAGCCAGACAAGGAGGCTTTTTTCCAGCAGTTTTGTGGGTTTTTTTGCAGTCTACAGCCTCCTCCCTCTTGCCTGTGTTTTTCCTGTTCCAGTCTGCTCACAAGATCAGCCCTGGTTCACGTGGGGCCCTGGTGATGAGGCAGATGAGCCGGTGGGTGTTGATTGGGACAAAGAAATTAATGGCTTCAGCAACTCGGGGAAAATACCCGTGATATCGCTCTCAAATCAATCCGAAGGGGAGAGTGGGGACTGGCTTTTCTTAGGGCTGAGCCTAGTGCTGCAATTAAAATCAGCAGCCAGACTGAATTAGAGTCTCTCTACCTCTTCAAATCCCTCCAGTTTTCCAAGACCCCAACCCCTGTTAGGAGCCCATCATTAGGGTAACCAGTGGCTGCAGCTCTCTGATTTCTCCTTGTGCTGCAGTGACATTTGCTGTTCTATTTTTATTACCTCCCAGTTTGAATCCTCCTCCTTCTCCATCTGTCGAGGGAGAGAGATATTTATTTTTTTTTTTTAATAGCAAGCCCCCATCTTTGCTGCTCTCGAGTTCCCAGGAGGCATAGACCTGCCCTCAGGCCTACCCTCTTCTATTTAAAGCAGGAGGAAAACCCATCTAATCTTATTTTAGTGTTTTCTATCCTCTTTTTACATCAGGACTGGGGGGGAGGGCGGCATCGATCATTTCAGTGCCATTTATGTCCCCAGGAAATGCTTTCCCTGTACAGCTCTGCTAAGCTTCTGCCTGTCCCTGTGAGAAACACTGAAAAAAGTGGTTTTGCTGTGAATTTTGCAGTTACTACGATACCAAGTCGGTCCTTTTGTGTCTGGGGATCACGGCCCTGGTGTGTCTGTCTGTCACCATCTTCAGCTTCCAGAGCAAGGTGAGCTTGTGCTGGTCAGTCCCTCCGGGAGAAGCATCTCCAGGGGCAGGGCAGGGCACAGGGAAAGGCAGCTCCAGGGTGAGGTGTGAAGGGGCAGGTCTGTAGGGCTCTGGGGGCAGCAGGAACCTGCTGGGATGTAAAGTGGAGGTTACAGGAAGATCAGGGCAGATGCTGGGGTGAGGGATGTGTACGGGGCATAGATGGGGCTGGAGGATGCTAATGTACGGTGGTGGGGTGGGGTTTTTTCATAGAATTGTAGAATGGGTAGAGTTGGAAGGGACCTTAAAGCCCCCCCAGTGCCACCCCCTGCCCTGGGCAGGGACACCTCCCACCAGACCAGGTTGCCCAAAGCCCCCTCCAACCTGGCCTTGAACCCCTCCAGGGATGGGGCAGCCACAGCTTCTCTGGCCAACCTGGGCCAGGCTCTCACCACCCTCACACCAAACAAGTTCTTCCCCACATCTCGGCTCCATCTCCCCTCTTTCAGTGTCAAACCCTTCCCCCTCATCCCATCGCTCCCCTCCCTCATCAAGAGTCCACCCTCAGCTCTCCTGTATGCCCCCTTATAGGCTGCTATAATTTTTTTGGAGGATTATGCTGTGGGGTGCAGAAGGGCAGTGGCACAAAGGTGTAGGATGAGCTTTAGGATCTCAGGTGTGTGATGGGTACCGAGTTCTTGCCTGTGGCAATAAAGGGGGTAGGGTAAGAATTTGGCTCCTACATCTGGGTGTTGGGCTGTAGGACCTGAGATGCAGCTGAAGCAATTGCTTTGTGACAGCAAGGTGGGTGTGCTGCTAGGGTGGTCCCTTGTGGTGGGCATGGGGAGGTTGGGCTTCCCTCCCTGCCTCCTGCTCCAGCTCTCCGTGCTGGTAATGTGATGTTCTCCACCTCCACAGTTCGACTTCACCTCCTGCCAGGGTGTCCTCTTCGTGATGCTCATGGTGCTCTTCTTTGGTGGCATCATCCTGGCTGTGATACTGCCCTACGGCCAAGTGAGTAACCACCCGCACCCCTCCTTCCTCTCCCAGTGCCACCAGTCCCGGTGTGAGGCTGGGAGCTGTGTGTCCCCATGGTGGCCCAGCCTGAAAACGTGCAGAAACACCAGCAGAAAGAACAGGCGAGACCGGGTGGCTGTTGCCTGGTGGCTGGACAATCAGATATCAGGGTGTAGGACGGCGCTGGCCTGGGGCTTGAGGAAGTTTTGTTTCTGTTCCTGGAGCTGTGTAGTGACCCCACAGCAGGTCACAGCTCCTGCTCGTGCCTCAATTTCCCCTCCAGTAAAAACCAGGGCAGAGAACACATTAAAGCACTGGGTTGCCCTGCATGAAACAGGACTCTTGCCCCAGATTCAGGGCAGGACTTGGACTCTGGACGAGTGGGTTGTCTGTCTGGCCAGACCTGGCTGCATTCACCCCGACACCCGGCACTGTCTTGCAGCATTTAATACTTGGGGCTCAAATTTCTCAGAAATAAGCCCCTCTGGAGGGTGATCCAGACTCCAGAGGACAAGTCCTGATGATGACTGACCACCTTGCTTGGGTCCAGCCACTTCCTTCAGCCTCCCAGGTCCCAGCTGGCGTTGGCCGTGCCCAGCTGGAACCTCGGAGCGGTTTGTGGCCACACCTGATCAAGGGTTTGGCATGGCAGCACTGAGTGTCTGGTCTCCATCCAAGAGTGTCTCATAAGGTGAGTTGTCTTTCAAGCGAGAGCCTGACAGACCCCGGGAGCTGCTGATGAAAGAGAGAAGGTGTGTGGGGCCGTGCAGCCACCATTAATCACCTGCCTGGAGATGGAGGCACCTGGCTTTGATCATGGTAGCCTTTAAGTGACCTCCAAATCCTTCATGTCTTCTTGGGCTCCTCCGGGAACCTGAGTCATGCTTTACCAGCCAGACCTGCAGGAGACGCTCCTCCTGGTACCAGCCCTGGAGCTGGTCTGGTGGACGAATGCTCCTAAACCAGGAGCTTGGTTTTGCACTTGCCTTGGCTGGAGATCCATCTCTCCCTCCTGCAAAAACCTGAGGGTGAAGCAGCTTGTGGTGCCAAGCCGCTGCCATTAAACTGTTGAGACAACTGCTCTTTTATCTTGCAGCTTGTCAAGATAAGCGTGGCTCCAGGCGGCTGGTAATGAGCTTGTCTCTCCGGGGTGGCAGGCTGCGATCTCCAGACTGAATCAGCTCCCCGTGTGGGCACCTTCTCCTGGAACACAGGCAGCTCCTCCACTAGCGTGGCGTGCCGCTGGGCAGGGGTCGAGATTTGGGCTTAATTCCAGTGAATTTCCTGCTGTGACTCCAGCAGATGAACGTGTTGAAGTTACACTTGTTAACTAAAGCTGGGTCTGGCCCTGAGAAGCATTTGGTGTTTCTTCCAGAGCGATCGCCCTTGTCTGGTTAAATAAACACCTGAGGCTGCTGCACAATGTGTTTCCATCAGCACAGGGCTAAGAGGCTTCCACAGAGACAGCAGCTGTGTTGGAGGAGGTGATTCGGAAACACCAGGACCTGAGCTAGGAGCTTATAAGCCACAAAGACCACAGTGAGAGGGGAAACTGAGGCACGGTTACCTCTTCGTTGCCATGAAAAGCTCAACAGCAGAGACTGCATGGAGCTGGAAATGGAACGAGTCCAGCCTGGGCTATTAGAGGGCTTTCCCTGACTTGTGTCCCTCACACCAGAGCTAAGCCCTTCTGTGTCAAGTCCTAATTAACCAGTTTTCTCCCAGGTACTGGCTGACAAATTTGTTTCCTTTAGGTCCCTTGGCTCCACGCGATCTACGCTCTGCTTGGTGCCATCATCTTCACCATGGTAAGTGGGTGCTGGTCGTGGGGTCTGGGAATGTGCCAGCAGGAAAAATAAGCGAGGAGTAAACATTTTTAACCATGAAGACTGCTTGGGGGAGAGAAGAAGAGCAAGTGGCAGGATTGCAGAGAGCTCCACATCCTCAGGTGGCTCATGAATAGCAATTACAGCAGTGACCTCAGCCTTGTTTCAAGAAGGTGTTGGTGTACGTGACGGTGCCGGTGCAGAGCGTGGTGAGACCGGCAAACCCATGCCGTATGCGCAATACTAGGTGTGAACAGCAGAAAGTATTACAGGGCCGGGGCAAAAAGGCACCCCCAGAGTGGGAAAAGCAGAGATTAAGCTTTGGCCACAGGGGCAGGAGCCGGACTCCAGAGCTCAAAGGGAGCCTGGGGATGAAATGAGGCTGCAGAAGTGAGGAAAGTCAAGTTGGGGCCAGTTGAGTGGGAGTGGGCCAAGGGTTGGGTGTGAGCTTGGCTGGAAGAGGCAGAGAAGGAGAGAGGCCAGGGTTTGGGATTAAGGGGCATTAGGAAAGGTTCGCTGCAGGCAGGAAAAGCCCTGGAGCTGGGCAGCTCCTCCAAGGAAGGTGAAAAGGCTGGGTTCATTCCTTTGACTGCTCCCCAACGGTCCCTTCTGCCAGCTTCTTCCCAGAGCAAGTCCCAGCAGTGCTGTGCTTGCCATTCCGGTGTGGGAGTTGTCTGGGAAGATGCTTGGCGTTGCCTCGGTGGGGGTCAGGCGGAGGGCTGCCCTGGGGTTCAAGGCGGTGCCCATTGGGCACGTTGTGAATAAGAGCAGTTGAGCAATTTCATTTATTAGCTATAATAGAGTCATTTCAAGAGAGCTCGGGTATTTCTTCCGTGATTCATGATTAAAGACTGCTCCGTAAAATACAAATAGGCTAAACATCTTATAATTACCCCATAAACTTCAGTCAGAACCTCAGCTGGTGGAGCCGATTGTGCCAGGCTTGTCAGCTCAGCCTGATGGTGTCTGGGGAGGGCAGAGGTGGCAGCTGACCCCAGGCGATGGCAAAGACACCCTGCAGAGCTCCCCACCGAGGTGGCTCTGGTGGGACTAGGTTAACAGAGAGCAAAGGTGAGATGGGAGAAGATCTTGAGCTGGAAGTCATGCAACAAGGCACAGCTTTTCTTGCAGCTGGGCCACCAGCCTGCCTCGTAGCTCATGTTCATTCCTGTGAGTGCTGTGACTCCTCCCCCTGCCCCAAGATTTGGGGTTTCTTGCTCTTTATTGCTCCTGTGTTGCGGCTGCTGCAATGTCATGTTGGGTCCAGGTCACCTTCTTACCTGGGAGGTGTTTCTGAACTGGGGGAAGTCTGGGAATAACAAGTCTAGGGACTGGCTGAGGAGGAACAGGGAGAACTGCTCCAGCGCTGATCCTGGGACGTGTTTGGGATGGATGAAGCAGAGGGGGAGCCTTGGGGGGGAAAAGCATGAAGGAAACAGGCCTGGAGTAATAGTCAGGGTTTGACTATCAAGAGTGAAATGAAAGAAGAGGAATGTTGCAGCTTGTTCATTGCATTGTTCTGAGCTTTTAAAATCACGGTTATAGCCCACAGAAAGTGTCTGCCTTTTTATCCTGGGTACAGTAAAGCAGTTGAGAGAACTCCTGCCATTAGAGCACTTCTTGCCTCTCTGCCAGATCTCCATGTGACTGTCATTGGGTTTTCTCCTCTTTCCTCACAGTTCCTGGCATTTGATACCCAGATGCTGATGGGGAACCGTCGGTACTCGCTGAGCCCAGAGGAATACATCTTTGGAGCCCTCAATATCTACCTGGACATCATCTACATCTTCTCATTCTTCCTCCAGTTCTTTGGCTCCAGCCAGGAGTGAGTGCAGCAAGGCAGTATCTTCTCTTTGCTGGCAAGATGCAAGTGTTGAAAAATATTAAAAGAAGAGCAAAAGAGGGTTTAAAAAAAACCAAAACCAACCAAACAAAACCAAACCCACCCTTTCTGGCCCACTAGCAGGCTCCATTCTATCAGCTGAGCAAAGCCCCTGGGTTCCTTATGCAGCTTGTATATATGCTGTTAGGCCTTTGTGACCCAGAAAGCAAAGCAGGGCTTAAGTGTTATGTCTCTTCTGCTCCCTCCACTCCTCCTGAGATCAAACCAGACCAGAGACTGGGAGGCATGAGACCAAGATCTTCTCTTCCCCAGAGGCTGTCAGAGTTGCCTGTCTGAGTCCTGTACACCATGGGATGTTGATGTGCTGAGAACAGCTCTGCCAGGAGGAAAATAACATGAAGGGGAGGAGAGCAGGGAATTTTTGCTGGGATCCTGGCAGGAAAACCAGCTGAACAAAGAAAAAAGGCTAGGGAAATCCTTGCACCCCCTGTTTCTCTCCTGCGTTCGTTTGGAGCCTTGTGGCTTCTGCAGAGATGTATTCCTGATAGTACCTGCTTTTAGAAATGCAGAGCACGGGCTCATGTAGTCTGGGTGTCCCAGCAATCGGTCCTGCAGGCACAAGGGAACCTGTTGGTCAGGATGTGCAGCCTCTTTGAGGACACCCCCAATGTCCCTGCAGGAAGAATTCTTCTGTACCCTTTGCATCTGGCAGTGGGGCTGAGTTTGTACTTTCTTTCCTTCCCCGAGCGGGACAGCAGGACCTCTGGCTGTGGGGTCACCTCCCCACCCGAGGGGGACACGTGTCAGTTCTCCCTGAAGTGTGGCTCCTCACCTGGGAGGGCTGGGATCCCATGTAAGAATTATTGGCAGAAAAGAGATTAAAGAGGCTGAGTTTCAGAGCTCAGGCAAAGCCAGGCACCTCCTGATGAGGGACATGGGCAGCTGAGCTCTTGTAATCCATCATGAGGATCCGATGCCTTCACAGAATGGTCTTGGTTGCTTGAGATTAATGGTTTTAAGTGGCTACTAGGCAGAGACTGAGGCCAGGGTGAAGGTCTGTTGATCAAAATGGGCACTGCTTTGTAGCAAACACCAATGTCACCTCTTGCTCTGGTGATTTTCTGGTTTTGCTCTCCCAAATGGGGATGTCAGAGAGAGCGTTGGATGCCTCCGAGTGCTCGGGTAACTTTCCATCTTCCCCTTGCTTGCATTCCCCGGTTTGGGGATTAGCTGGCTAATTTCTAACTGTAAAGCTCCAGGTGGAGATAAGAGGCCTTTTGCTTTTATTTAAAAAGTGATCCTTCCTGCTGATAGAAACCCATATCTTCAATCTCTTTGGGAATGCCAGGGCAAGTGCGTCACTGAGCTGCCTCTAGCAATCCCTGCCTGTTAGAGAGAGGCTTATGCCAAAATGCTCCGTCCTGCGCATTCCTCCTCTGCTGCTGCCCTGGCTTTTACCCTTCACATGTCGTATCCTCCTCCCGCACGTGTTCCATGCCCCAAGCTGGGCAGAGGAAAGTTACTGTGCAGAGAGTTAAAAAACACTCTGGCCCCTCTGTGGCTGCACTGACCTTGTCTGTGATCACACAGGAGCACAGCTGATGCTTTCTGCCTTACCTTCCCAGTCCCTCAAACCCCCAAACCAAACACACACCCCCCACACTGCCCCACTTTTAAGGAATAAAGGAGATTATTAGGTGATGACGGCACAGTTCATGACCCACTGATTTCTGCAGTGCATCATAGAGAGGAAACCCAGGCCTTGAATGTCTGAGCAAGGGACAGCATGGGAGACACCCTAAAAGTTTAAGAAATAGGAATTTAAAGAGGAATTTTTCTGGCTTGGATCCATGCAGGCACTTCTGAAGTATCTTAGCAGACTGGCTGTGTAGCCTTCTGTTTTGGGGTTGGTTTTTTTTTTCTGCTCACAGCAAAAGGCCCATAAGTACTTCTGCTTTCCAGCTTTTGAGGAGGGAACATGGAGTTACATGATGAGTTCTGACTCTGAAGTAGTCCTGAAACTCCTCCTCTGGAGGACAATCTAGACCAGAGCTCTGCAGCCCTCCTTTCTGCACTGGGACTTCTCTGTAGTGGCCCTGCACACCCTGGGACCTGGGAGGAGAACGTGGATCTGCAGCCCACTCTGGATCTCTTGCTCTTTTTCCTTCTGGTGTGGAGTAACTTTGCCGCTGCCTGAGCTGCTGGTACCTCCTGGCTTTTTGCTCCTGTGGGGGAAAAGCTCGCATGGCCCCTGCCCCATCTCCAGGCCACCTGAGTGGGGATGGCTTGTTGCCCTCCCCTTCTTGCATGTGTCCTTGTCCTCCTCCCGTGCTGGCCCTGTGGCTTGCAGCCCATCCATGCCAGACCCAGTGGAAGCCCTTGGACTGAAGCAGTGAGTGAGATGTAGATGCTCAGAAAGGTGGAAGTCCTCACAAGGCTGAGTGACACAGGATGAGGGGTGGGATGTAGCTATAGGCATGTTCCTCCTGGGTTCCCCGACCATCTCCCCAGGGAAGGTGCGGGGCTGCTTCTCTTCCTCCCTGTGGATGTCCTTTATCTGAGGTCTGCATCGTTCGGATCCTGGCTCTGTAACGCCCCCCCTGCTTCTTTTGTTCGGCTGTTCTTATGATTTCATTGTAAATAGGATTTTGTATTTTCTCTGAACATTGCTAATAAATTGTTGCAAAACTGTTGTTGCTGTTGTGAGGTGGCCCCTACTGAAATGCAGCCGAAGGAAGGGCTGGTGGTACAGCTGGTGCTTCCTCCCCTTAAAACAGAAAACATAAACAAGTTTGTGGCACGATGGGGCATGGCCCCAGGTTTTTTTTTGGAGATGAGGCTGTCCCTTCTCTGGTTATGACTAAGGAACACATCCTACACGATGTGATAAAATGCACATGGCTCCAGCATGGGCAGAGAGCACCAGGAGTATTTGAGACCTGAGGGCCAAGGGGCTCCTTGGTTGAGGATCTGGGTGTCTCTTAGCCTTGGTTTAAGCAGCCAAAGGATTAAAAAAACATGAGTAAGTTGGGATAAGCAAGTGTTGTAAGCAAGGCACCTGCTCAGAGGGCATTCTCTGGAGAGCAACCTGATGTACTAGGCTTTCTTTAGGGGTAACAAAAATGCCTCTGGAGAGCAATTCACCTGATCTAAATTAATCCCTGCGCTGGGAGGTGAAAACTCCTATCTCTCTCCATCAGCTCCAAAGGGCTGATTCATCCAGACTATCAGAGCTCTCTGGGGAGAGAAATCACAGCTGCAGCATCCTGTTGTGAGGGATCCTTGCCCTTTGGAAGGAGCTGTACCCAAAAGGCAGGCGAGGGATCTCTTTCCTAAGAAGCGTGGCCAGACAGCGTGGTACGGCCAGAATGGTCTTTCCTGGCCACACTCATATTTTCTGTGGAAATAAAAAGATTTTGCCCTGAGTCTTGCTGGATAATGCTCTGCTACGGGATGGCTTTTGTGGAAAAATAACCGGAGTGGAGCATTTCCATTCAAACAATGAGGTGGCCACAAGCATTTATATGAGGCATCATTAGCTCTTCTTGTAATTACAGCAAAAGGGATAAAAGGCTGATGATTCAGTCAAATTGCAACACTTGGCTTTTGAGGAACTGGGCAAAAATTCGTTTGACTGAATGGAAGTGGGACCACTCAGCGGTAGGACGCAGGGATGTGGGAGAAGGGAGTGGACGGAGAGATTCATCAGGGTGTGAAGGATGCTGGAAAAAGGAACGGATCGCGCTGTTTCCCGTGCCTACGGCAAACAGAACAGGAATTTGGGGATCCTAAATACAGCCAGAGAGAGTCAGAGGAGACCTCAAAAAACCTGAATTCCACTGCCTGGAGAAGGGAAGTTTTTTTATTCACTTTTGCACTTCTTTCTGCCTTCCGTGCTTGAGGTATTTTGAGGGAGGAGGGCCTCTTGTTGTCAAGTTGGCACAGGCCATGCCACGGAGCCGGGGATCCCTGCTGATCCCCTCTTCCTTCTTCCACAGTGAGAACCCAATGGAAAAAGGGCCCTGATTCAGGCAGGAGTCATTCACCCGCATTTCTGAGCTGCTGGCGCCCTCTGCTCTTCACCCGGTGATAAAAAAATAACCACAGGATAAAATGAAATCTAGGTTCCCTGTGTGTTACGGTTTAAGGAACCCACAACAATTTATTGTTGTTTAGGTATTTTTTCCTATCACCTGATGACCCTTCCCGACCCAGGAAGAGGAATTGGGGAAAGACAAGTTAACCCTAGGGTTGAAATAGAAACAGATTTAATAGCATAAGACTAGATTATTAACATTAATAACACTAAAGCACCAGTATCGATCCCAGTAAGGATCATCCCCAGACCATTCCATGATGAGGAGGCTGGTCCCCCCCAGCAGGGACAGCCAATGTGGGACCCTGCAAGCGCTGGGGCTTCGGGAGGAAGGGAAGGGCTCGGGGCTCCGGCACCAGAGCAAGGAGTTCTCAGGGTGGCAGCCATCAAGGGAGAGAGAGAGGGGAGAGAAGCCCTCTCCAAACTTCCTAATTTACGTTGAATGTGCCCATCATGGTACGAAATAACCCTGTTGGATTGGGGCAAGTGCCTGGATCTTGCTCCTCCTCATCCCCACACCTCGAAAACCCTGAGACCTTGAATCCCACACCCCAGAGCAGGCTATAAAGTAAGTATTTTCCCCAATTCAGACCTGGAGTCTTCTAAAAGTGCAGTCTTCCCAAGCTTTAGAAGACAAATTAGTCTCAAACCAGGTTCCTTGTGTCAACTTGACCCTAAAACCTTCCCTGTGCGAACCCTTTCCTTCTTTTAACCACAAACTTTCATTTTCTTCTGCTGTAAAACCTCCTGCCTATGGGGACCTGGGCAATCCCAAGGCAAATGCATGATTAAATGCGATTTAAATACCATTTAGACATGATTTATAGAAGTATACACGTATCTCTGCAAAGAACGTTTTTATAGAAGTTTGTAGAAGCATTTATAAATAGGAAACTATAAATAGGGAAACTGATTGAGGTTGGGTTGCCCAGATTCAGGTGGGTTTTGACGCCTGCACCGAGTGAAAGCTGAAATGAAATTTTTGGCTTTATTTGACACCATTCTTTGGAGGTGGGTAGTCTCTCTGGGGGGGGGGCCTGAGCGGGGGTCACCCCAAGATCCCCCCAAAAAGGCCTGCGGCCCCCCCTCGCTAGGCCGCAGCGTCGCCATGGCAACGCCGGGGCAAAGGGCCAAAGGTGGTTGGAGCCATCACCCTTCGCCCTCCCCTGGCGCCACGGGGCAGAGACGGGCTGTTTTCACACAAAACCTCGAAGAATCTTCCTTTTCACTCAAATGAACCTGGAAAGGCTGCGGTAAAGGCAGCGGGGGCTGCGCGGGCCTGGTGGCAGCGGGAGGGCGGCGGTGTCGCTTGTCGCCCTCCCCGT
>NW_015091014.1:222733-261002 GCF_001431845.1 Calidris pugnax | reverse complement strand
GCCCCCGGAACCTTTCTGTCCCGGAACCTTTCTCCCCCGAAACGGTTCTGTTCCCGCCCGGCCCGCGCAGTGCTAAAATGGCGGCGCCCATGAGCGAGGGGTTTCCCGCCTTGGAGCCTGGCGCTGCTCCCTACGGCAACTTCCCTAATTATTCCCGCTTCCACCCGCCCGAGGGGCGAGTCAGCCTCCTGCCTGGCGGGCTCTTGAGGAGCTTGTTCCCCGCGGCGGCCCGCCCGCTGCTGGGGCTCGATGTGGGCTGCAACTCGGGGGTAAGAGGGCGTCTCGGCGGAGAGCGGGGGTGGGGGGTGGTGTAGGCCGCGAGGCAGCGGGTTTGGGGGTTCCTGGGGTGAGGGGAAACGCTGGGGTGGTGGTCTGGGTTGTGGGGGAGGCTGGAAAGGCTTGAGGGGAGGCACTGGTTTGGAGTCTTTGGGGGGCTGAGGGGAGGCACCGGTCTGGAGTCCCGGGGGGCTATGAGGAAGACTGGGGGGAGGCTCCGGTCTGGGATGCTGGAGGAAGGTCCAGCATATGGAAAAGACTGGGATGAGGCACTGGTCTAGAGCGGTAAGGCACACTGAGAGGATGGGAGGAGTGGGACAAGGACCTGGGAGGGGAGCAGTGAGGCAAACTGGAAAGACTGGGAAAGGCAGTCACCCAAGGTAGTCAGGGAAACCGAGGAGACTCGGGGAGGCAGGAGCCTGGAGTGTTGGGGCACAGTGTGGGGGACTGGAAAGATGGGGAGGTGCTGGTGTGGAGTGCTGGGGCAGAGTGGGGAGGTTGGGCCGGTCAGTGATCTGGGGTGTTGGAGGGGAAACAGAGGTGCACCCATGGGATGTTGGGGAGGAATGGGGCAGAGTGGGTGGGGGCAGTGGCCTGGAGTCTTGAGGGGCAGTGGGGGATGCTGGGGGGAGCACTGAACTGGGGAAACTGGGGAGGAATGGAACAGGCAGGGCAGGGGCAGCAGCCTGAGACAGGGATGAGCCTGTGTAAAAAGCTCACTGGGAAAGCAGGACTTAGTGCTGGGAAAACATGAGACTGGTCAGGGGCAGGAGATCATCGGTGTGTGGGAAGCCCCCTCCGGTTTCCTGTGAGAGGAGGGTGAAGGTTGGGGTGAAGGCAGGGGTGGGGGGAGCTAGTTGTGTTGCGGGGGGTTGATTTAAGAGGCTATATTGATGGGTCTGTCCCCTTTCCTGCTGAGGCCCTGGGTTGCTGTGTGTCCCGAGCACCTGAGAGCTGTAATTGCACTGCCTGAAGAGCAGCGGAACAGGGCAGTCCTGCAGCTAGAAATCATAATCTGTTGTGTATCATGTAGTATCACATCATTTATCTGTAAGACTGAACTTGAAACTAAAAGCGTAGTCACAGGCTCTTGAAGATCTTGTGATAAGAGCTGGTGGATCTTGTAGAATTTCCCCTTCTGAAAGTTCATTCTTTTTCTTTACCCAGTTCTGCTTTTTTCTCCTGGCTCTTCCTCATCGTTAGTGTTGCTGGGTTGTAATTCAGAAGTGTCTGTGCATCTCTGATGCATGCTGATGCAACGTTTAAAGATAGGTTGGTTGGTTTTTTTTGAGATAGAAACTTTATCAATGTATTAACTTAGAGATAATTATTCATTCAGAATGAAATTGCATCCTGGCTGGGGACGAAGGAGAGTACTGCTGTTTCCATGGCTTCCCTGCCCCCCAAGGCTTGAAAGGCCACCTGAGGCATTATCTGAAGGACAATTCTAGATCCTGTTTCAGCTGAACTTGTAAAACAGGTCAGGTAAAAACGTTCTCCTGGTTCTCTTGAGCTGCGGAGACGTTCACCACTAGAGGACACTGCCTGCCCGTGTGGGCTCTGCACTCGCAGCCTGAGTCATTCAGGAGCTTCACTGGATCTCCTTTAATGAAAAATTAATACACTTTCCACTTAGTGGCGCACTCTGTGGAAGAGAATGCCAAGGAAGGCTCTCAGGTCAGCAGTCTTATGCTACAGTCCAACGGTCAGGAAATGTCTTTTGCTTTAGCAGCAGCAGCAGAAATGTATTACTCTAATTTAAGCATTATAAATAGCTCTAAGTGCCAGTAGGGAACCCCGAGGCTCATCGAGGGAAGCCAGTGAAGCCTTCACCCCCTTGCCTTCATCCCCACATCCTTGCTGGATGGGGATATCCAGCAAGATTCCTCTTACCAGAACTCATCTTTCCCACAGTTTTTGGAGCAAAACCCCAAGTGTAGGGTTGAGGCAGGTTTAGTTCCAATCTCTGGTTGACTTTCCGGTAGTCAGGGCTACCGTGATGCTTTTTGCTGCAGAAGGGAAGTTTGTTGGTGAGGTTATTGTTCTGAACCCCATCCAGAGAGAGCTCCGAGTTGGTGCTTGTTCTTTGCTGTTGAGAGTGGGATCCTATACGCTCGGTGATGTGTTAAGGAAGCAGCACAGGTTCTGTGAACCCCTCTTGTTTTCCTTTCTGCAGGAGCTAAGTGTGGCTCTGTACAGCCATCTCCTTGGCCTTCAGGAGAGTGAAGGCAGCCTGGACCAGCCTGCAGCTGGAAAGGAGCTGAATCTTCTGTGCTGTGACATCGATCCGGTGTTGATTGAGAGGGCTCAGCGGTGCAGCCCCTTTCCTGCCTCCATATCCTTTGCCAGCCTGGACATCATGGACTCCGGTGCCAGGGAGCCATTCCTGAGCTCCTACCTGGGCCGTTTCGGCCGCTCCGCCTTTGACATCATTTTTTGCATGTCTGTGACCATGTGGATCCACCTGAATCATGGGGATAGTGGCCTGAGGGAGTTCCTGTCCTTTCTTTCCTCGCTGTGTGGGTACCTGCTGATCGAGCCCCAGCCGTGGAAGTGCTACAGGGCGGCCGCGCGCCGCCTGCGGAAGCTGGGCAGGAATGACTTCGATCACTTCCGATCTCTCACAATCAAGGGGGATATGGCAGAGAGGATAACCCAGATCCTAACGAAGGACTGTGCCATGGAGCTGGTGTGCTGCTTTGGCAGCACCAGCTGGGACAGAAGTCTCTTGCTTTTTAAATCAAATGGCTCCAATCGCGAGGGTGGGGAGCCTTCAGAACAGGAACAGTGACTGATAAATGGTCTCTCATGTTCATGAATCCATAGGCAAGGAGGTGCCTGCTGTTTACAGAGGCAGATCTAGGAATTCCTAAATCCCTGTTGGGCCCAGACCTTGACCCTCCCCATTCCTCAGGAGTTTGAGGCGAATGTCTGTGTGACTTACTTTTTTTCTTTCCATTTGCAAAATGCAGTGGGGGTTTTAACCTATTGTGTGGGTTCTGAGGGTGCTGTTCCTAGAAAGTGCTCTTGAAATCAGAGTTGCTACATGAGTACTTTCTATGTGTACCAAGAATATTCCCTGGAAGAAGACAGAACATGCCTTTTTCTGTTCCTGGAGCTTTTCAAGGAAAGGGAACATTGTGTTTACCCACGTGATGCTCTGTTTGTTCTGCTTCTCATGATGTTTTCTGTCTAAAATACTCCTGGAAAACATATAATTTGGTCTATCAGCTGTGAGCACGTGAGTTGGATCATTGCAGAGGGTCAACAGGGTGCCCAGGAAGGTTGTAGATGCCTCATCCCTGGAAATGTTCCAGGTCAGGCTGGATGGGGCTTGGAGCAACCTGGTCTCGTTAAAGATGTCCCTGCTGATGGTGGGGGTTTGGACTAGGTGGTCTTTAAAGGTCCCTTCCCACCCAAACCAGTCTGTGATACTGGTCAAACTGTGATCAATGCACCTTTGCAGCTGGAGGTTGTCAGTGGTGGGATCTTTCTGTGGAGCGAGGGATTTCTATGGTAAGGCGTGTATTTAAGTGTGTAACAGAGCGAGTGCTTTTTGTAATAATATCCTTGAAATAAAAACTTAATTTTGTTGTAAATGCTGCGTTGGGTTTTTTAATCTTCTTTTTGTTCATGTTGTTTTCAACACCTAAGCAGTCCCAGGTAACTACAAGAGCCTATGATTTTGTTGTATTTACAGGTTCAGATGAGACTCTTATAAGCCTGAAGCTGTGTTTGGCTGTGGTTAAAGTATTACAACTTTCACTGGGTTGGAGTTGGGATTAATTATTTTTATTTTCTGTAAAATCCAGGAAGAAAGAAAACTTGAGCAAAATGTCTTACTTTAACTTCATTTTTCTTGGTTTAATATCCCTAGTAGCTTTAGTTTATACATAGTGGTTTTGTTCGCTTTGATAATAAGTAGGAGTCACACTTCCACAGCGTTGTCTAAACAGATTAAAACTCTCCCTTGAGCAGACTCTGACACACAGAAATAGATAACTGCTGCCTCTTACCAATTTCTAGGTTCCGCTGGTTCCTGGCTGGGAGGTGAGAGGGAAGCCCAGGTGTGTGCCGTGAGCATCCTGTCCAGAGAGAGAGGAGCAGAGCGTCTCCTCCAGGAGGTGCTCGTGTCTCGTGGTTCTCCTGCCTGGGTGAATCATAGAATCATAGAGTTTTCTGGGTTGGAAGGGACCTTTAATACCATCTAGTCCAACCATCAACCTAACTCTGATAAAAACCATCACTAAAACATGTCTAAAACAAGTACTATGTCAACCTGGCTTTTAAATACCTTCAGGTATGGTGCCTCAACCACTTCCCTGGGCAGCCCATTCCAAGGCTTAATAACCCTTTTTGTGTAAAAATTTTTCCTGTTATTCAATCTGAACTTCTCCTGGTGCAACTTGAGGCCATTTCCTCTTGTCCTGTGGCCTGTCCCTTGGGAGAAGAGACCGACTCCCCTGGCTACACCCTCCTTTCAGGAGCGAGAAGGTCTCCCCTCAGCCTCCTTTTCTCCAGGCTGAACACCCCCAGCTCCCTCAGCCTCTCCTCACAAGACTTGTGCTCCAGACCCCTCACCAGCTCCGTTGCCCTTCTCTGGACCCACTCCAGCACCTCAATATCTTTTTTGAGGTAAGGGGTCCAAAACTGGACCCAGAACTTGAGGTGGGGCCTCACCAGTGCCCAGTTCAGGGGGACCATCACCTCCCGAGTCCTACTTGTTCCTGATACAGTCCAGGATGCTGGTGTCCTCCTTGGCTACCTGGGCACACTGCTGGCTCATGTTCAGCCCACAGTTGACCAACACCCCCAGGTCCTTTTCTGCCAGGCAGCTCCAGCCACTCTGCCCTCAGCCTGTAGTGTCCATGGGGTTGTTGTGAGCCTGGGTGCAGGGGTAGAGAGAAACTTGGATTGAGTTTTACTTCATGTCCTTGCTGGAACTTCATTATTATTTACACATGTAGTGATAGTGGAGGGGAAAAAAAGATAATAGAGCTTTGATTTCTATTTTAATAGAGCAATGAGTTTAGATGAAACACTAAAGGGTGTGAGTGTTCTGGCTGACAACAGCCTTGTGGCTGAAAAGCTGCTGGGATCCATGGATGGACACATGAAAAAAGCCTGTGTTTACATCCACATGTTTCAAGAGACCCCAGTAGGGGCACAGAAAGGCTTTGCACATAAGTGCAGCTTCCACAGTTTTCTTCTACATAGAAAATATTTAGAACTCTCACTAGGAGCCCTGAGAGCTCCTCTGACCTCTCAGCTCCAAACAAATGTCCTTCCCTTGTGGTGATTGTTAATTTTCTTAAAGGGAGACTTCTAAGTCTGGGCAGATTTTATTATCCCTGTGGGAGTGAAGGGAGAACCAATTTGTCCCGTCTTTTCCTGAGGGTTCACCCAAGTGCCTGATCTCTCTTGCAGCTGATTTATATATATAACATTTATCGCTTTGGTAATTAAGCACCTCATCTGAGGTTCATTCTAATCCGTGGGGAAGCTCTGCTGACTGGAGGGGTGTTGGCTCACCTGACATTGTTCTGCAGCTCAGCCTCCCCTTTCCTTCTGCTTTACTGCTCTTCCCTGCCTTGTGCTGCTGGTGGCACTGGAATATCGTGCAACCACAGCCCTGCCCCTGGGGATGTTTCTGTTGGGCTGTGTCAATATTAGTTGCTGTTTTCTTTGAACTTTGAAATATTTATAAAATAGACCTGGACTTATCTCTTCAGTGCTGGAGTTTAACGGGGTGAATGGGGTTTCTTGCCTTTCGTTTTCCTTCGGGGTTTACACGCTTGGCTGTGAAAAATGTTATGAAGAGTTCCTAGGAACAACCCAAAGAGTTACACACAGGTCCCTGCACCCATCTGGAATGACCTCTCCCTTCAAAGAGAGCCTGTTTTATGTTCCTTATGCACTGAGTGATAGATCACTATCTGCCTGGGGATTCTTTTGGGCTGCAGCTTGTTGAAAAACTCTAGGGTTGGGGTTTTTTTACTCTTTTTTTTCCCCCAGCCTTTATATGCTGGCTGTGTGCAGACCTGCAGACTGGCCCGGTGTGTATGAAACGACATGATGACTTCTTATCTGTGTCTCAAGTCTGTACTATGAAATTGCTAATATCAATATGTCCCACTGTCTCAGAAATGGCTGAGCTCCAAAACTAACTCTGTTTGGCTTTGGCACAACAGCGTGGTTTGTTTCTCATCCTTTGGATATTGCCACAAAACCAGCTCAAAATAATGTCACCGCAAATCTCTCAGCAGTTCTTGAGATACTGAGGAGCTCAAGATCTAAAAGTCCTTTAGCAGACAGGAGGGGAAAAAAATAAATCTCTTTTCTTTCCAGCTTGCTGCGTCTCCTCTCCAGGAAGCTGTCAGGAGATGAGGGAGGTGGGAACCCAACTCCATGACACAGGAATAGAAGAGAACCTGCGGATCTCAACTGCGGTGCTACGTAAGGCTCTGGAGAATTATGGTTTTTATAATCTGTGCATTTTGCAATGTGGCTAAAACATGTTCCCCAGTCTCTTGAAGGCAGGACAGAAGGGAAGTAAAGATAAGGGTTAAAACCAACGCTTCCAATCCCTATTGCTTAGGGCCCTTTGCAGAGATGGTTGGTGGCTGTTCATCCTCAGCTGGTGCAGTGGAGATGTCCCTTGTCTGTGTGAGCCCTGGGAGTGTTACCCTCATAGAACTCAGGGTCCCCGGGTTCGGGGGAGGCGCAGAGGCCTGAAGGTACTCCACCTGAAGGTACTGCTTTGCTCATCTCCTCCCTGCCCAAGGATGGGGCCAACCTGGTGCTGGTCACTGCTAACTCCCATGTGTGTAGAGGGAGGGCTGTGTCCCCACTACTCATCCAAGAGCGTATGGCATCAGGCTGTGCTGATGTGTAGGTCCCGTAGCTGTCCTGGCTTGCTAATTATGTGCTCGTTAGGTGTGTGTGCTCCTCTGCGTTGGAGGGTTAGTTAAGAGATCCTACTTGCTCTTTCCTACCCTTAAAGCTCCCACCCCATGGTTGCTTACAGGAACCTGCTAAATTCAACCCCTGCCCAGGGCATGTGTAGCTGAGCATTTCCAAACAGACCCAAATACTGCAGGGCACTGTGAGGGGACTGTGGAACTGGAGTTGCTGCCCTATTCCGTCCTGGCAGCAGCTGAGGAGTTCCCAGGCGAGTGCCTGGTGAGGTTCCCATGCTCTGTGGTTTGTGATCCTTGCTAGGCTCCATCAGACCTTGCCTCAGTTTTTCCATCCACGAAATGAGCTTGATAACCGCCCACCGCCGGGGAGATTTCTGATGTGGAAGAGCGGCTGTGTGTTTGCACAGCACTTTTGAGAATGAAAAAATACCCATGAGCTGAGCTGTATCATCAGCTGTGAGCTATGCCATTGTTCGTAATAATCACTGCAGATATTAATTAGATGCCATACCTTCAAAGCGTTCTGACAATTAAGTCTCACGCCACTGCTGTGTAGCAAGTCACAGCTAATTATCCCCCTGCCTTGGATGGAAAACTCTCAGCAGAAGAGGTGAAGCACCTGGTCCTGCGTAAGCTCCCATCAAAGCTGGGGCTGGGAACTTGGAGGTTCCAGTTTCCGGATAATTCTGTGGTTACTTCCAGCCTTAGTGGGAAGTAAGATTTAGATGGAATCAAGGAGAGGTCCTTTTTTGTTATATTTTATTTTTCTCTTGCTTATGTGAAGAGACAATTTGCTGTTTCCTAGGCTCTTGTGCTGGCTGAGCACAAGGGATGTGCTCAGTGGGGAAAAGTTTAGTGGGTTGATATGGTGCAACAGCAGCAATTTTATCAGTTGAACGTTGACAGCTGCCAGAGCAAACGAGTGGTGTAAGCGCCTATCTCCCTGCCGTCTGCTTCCCTTCTTACACGTACACCTATTGACAGCCTTGCAGACGCTGTTCAGCAGCATTTCTAAACGGTGACATGCTTTAAAAAAGGTTTAATTCAACTTTCCCCAGAATTGTGGGGCCAGCCCAGGAGCGGAGGAATCAAGTTTAGGAACTGAGAGCTGGCAGCAGCTCCTCTGCTCCCAGAAGCAGCTTCATCTTGCTGGAAGCCCAGCAGCTTGTCCCTGCAGGTTTGGGTGGCAGAAGCTGCAGACTTTCGGATTTCCTTTGCTCAGCTGAGGGCAAGTTCCTTCTTGTTCCTCCTGGCGCTTTGCTGCCTGGGAATTAAAGAAGTAAAGAGAGAGGTGTCAGCCCATGGAAATCTGGGCATCTGTTTCTGGCAGGGTGGACAGCTGAGCTAAGAGCAGCCACAAAGCAAACACACGATGGCTTTACGGGGTGTGAGCTGGTTCTCTCACAGAGGTTCGATTTGTCAGCTGAGCTGGGGGTGTGAGGAAACAGAGCCCTTTTGGCAGAGTTGAGGGGGGACTGGGTGGGAAGACCAACCACAAATCCCAGCTGTGAGTCTGAGGCTCGCTCTGGATGAAGCTGAAGGCTGGTCCTGTTTGGCCTCATTGCAAATGGGGAGCACTCGGGAGGTCAGGGGAGGGTAGAGGGGATCAAAAAGATTATCTGTTGGCTTCCTTGAGCCCTGTTGGTTATGGAAATGGATTCAACTCAGACATGGACGCTGCAGTTTGATGCCTGGGTGAGATGGGCTCTTCAAGTCTCCAAAGCTTAGGTGCAGCCTCCCAGGGCCTAGTGGAGAAGTTGATGGGTGGATAAGGGGTGTGTGGGAAGTTTGTCCTGCCATTGGGCTCCTTCTTTACTCTCCAGGGTTTCATTGCACCTCAATCTTCTCATTAGATTCACTTGCGTTCACCTGGGCGAGAGGTTTGGTGTCCCACAGGCCTCTGCACAAAAATCCCTCAGAGCGTTATGGGCAGCAGCTTTGCCACCAATTCTCTTATCAGCTCAGGCTTGAGTTGCTTGGATTTAATTACGTGGGAGTGTCCCTGTTACCTTAGAGCAGGGTCACCCACTAGGTCTGGACTCCAAAGGGGTCTTAAGTTTGAAGGAGAAAGCTTGGGGTCATGATCTGGGGTCAGAATATGCTTATAAGGTTCTGACAAGAACTGGAAGGGCTCAAGTCTAAAAGATCTTTGCTCTAGGTTGGGAAGGGATTCCTTTCTTAGGCTTGTAACCATCTGAGAGATGGTTACAAGAGAAGGAGAAGGCTCTGAGGAGACCTTGTAGCAGCCTTCCAGTCCCTAAAGGGGCTCCAGGAAAGCTGGAGGGGGACTCTTGGTCAGGGAGGGGAGCGATGGGACGAGGGGGAAGGGTTTGACACTGAAAGAGGGGAGATGGAGATGAAATCTGGGGAAGAAATTGTTTGCTGTGAGAGTGTGGCCCAGGTTGGCCAGAGAAGCTGTGGCTGCCCCATCCCTGGAGGGATTCAAGGCCAGGTTGGAAGGGGCTTTGGGCAACCTGGTCTGGTGGGAGGTGGCCCTGCCCAGGGCACGGGGGGGAAATGGATGATCTTTAAGGTCCCTTCCAGCCCAAACCATTCTGTGATTCTATGATTCATCTTGCTCCAGAGCTCAGGTGAGCTGCTCCTTTCCTTGGATCTGTGATCTTGCACTCTTTACTTCACTGGGTAGTGTAACCTGACATCTGGTGTGATAAGCTCTTGAATGAATGTGAAATGCTGTGCAGACCTGATGTGTTATGACCAGACAACCACAGTTCAGCTGTAGATCAGGCTTATAAAATGCTTATTTTCAGCTGCCTGGATTTTTATACTGACTTGCAACAAACCTGCTCCGTCCTTGGATCCTTCCCAGAGCAGCTTGACTCTGAGGAGGTTTTATTTTGAGAGATAATGTTTTCAGAGCGGTTGAGCTTTCTAACCTCCTTCACTGCAGTGGGGGGGCCTTACTGGGAAGCCGGGAAGGGAAGGAGGGATCTCACTCGTGTATCCAAAGCAGAACACGCTTTAGATAAGTGCCTTTGTAGTTGATTAAAAACCCCTTCATCTAAGTCGTATATGGTGGGCCAAAGATTAGCCACGGCACTGCAGATCCTCTGCTCTGGAATGCTTCATGGTTCCATGGTAATTAATTGTGTTCTAGTGTTGCATGAGCAATTTATGCGTCTTCCATGTGAGTGACAGGGATTTAGTTAGAGCTGAGTCTGAGGGTGGTGTCCCTTCTCGGCCTTCTGGGTTCCCCC
Source organism: Calidris pugnax (assembly GCF_001431845.1). Lineage (NCBI taxonomy): Eukaryota > Metazoa > Chordata > Aves > Charadriiformes > Scolopacidae > Calidris > Calidris pugnax. The sequence continues at coordinate 250,588 of NW_015091014.1, read as the reverse complement.
CCACCCCTGGGGTCAGCCCAGAGACTCTGAAGTCTGTGAAAGGCGTAGAAGCTGCTGAAATGCAGCTTTGTTACCCCAGCAGCTGAAATCCAGGAGCAGTCGTGCCCCAACAGGCCTGCCCTCCTGCCAGAGAACAAGCTGCAGGGTGACACATCAAAAGAGTGTTCTCTGCGGAGATCAAAAGGAAGGAAGCAGGGCGGCTCCTCTCCTGCCTGGCCCTTGAGACTGCTCGTCTTTCTCCCTGTCCCTTTAATCTCAATTACCTTCCAGAACATCCCTCTTTCAAGCGTGTGAGATGGCGGTGGGAAAAGATTGTCTGTGAAGTGGCCAGCGTGAGGGGGGGTGCTCTTTGGTTGCATGTTGGGGAAGAATTCCCTTAACTTTGTGAAGAAAGCACACGGGAGAGTGAAGGTTTTAATGTACCCTTTCTAATACAGCGTTTTGGTGTCCCATCAGAGTGGGTGACACAGCAGGAGCATGAGGGGGTGCAGGGGAACTGGGTGGGAGCTCTCCATTTGGGTGCTGGTGTCGATCTCTGCCTGGAGAACATCCATCCCCTCCCACAACTGCTGAGATTTGGTGGTACCGGGGCAGGAGAAACCTCTCCAGGGCTGCCCTCGAGTTGTGGCAGGGATTAGACTTCACCGCTGCCAGTGTGTGGAGGGAACTGAATAAACAGAGCAGTTTTTGAAAGTTGTGAGGGCTTTTTTAGGAATGTGTGTGGTTGCTGTTTTCCAGGGCTCCTGGATCTGCTGGGATTAATTTTTCTGGGGTAACCACTGCATTCTCTGCCTGGACATTCCCAGCCTGACCAGTGCTGGCTCCTGTTGTCCGGGGTGGAGAAGTAGGGCAGATACTGAATTATTTATTGTCCTCCAGCCCCTAGAGCAGGGCCTGCAGTGCATTCCTTACTGACTCAGGTGGAGTTTTAAGTCCACATCTTAACCATTACTTAAACAGATGTTGCTTAGTCTTTTCCTCAAAATATCCACTGCTGTTACTCAGGACGAATGCCTGAGAACTGATTTTGGGTTGCCCTGGATCATTTCTGAGCCGGCTGCAGTTCATCTCTTTGGACAACGTTGTCCTTGGGTCAGGGCAGCCGCAGTGACCTGGGAAAGCTCCTGTTTTACCCCAAATAACCTTGTGGGACTTTCCGAAACGGTGTAGCTTCTTCTGTGACATCTTGTACAGAGCTCAGGGCAAGTGTTGCTGTGGTGGAAAAGCTGTACGAGAGCAGAGGTGTTGAACCTGAGAGCATGGGGATGGTTGATATTCCACTGTGGCTCAGTGGAAGGGGACAGGGACCTCACAGGAGCGGTGAACCTTGTAGCAGCTTTGGAGAGGAGGGAGATGGAGGAGGAAAAGGAGAGTAAATGTGAATGTGACTTGGGAATCATCTTAGATATTCCTGGGGTACCTCCTGGCCTTTGTATTTATGAGCTTCTTTTCTCCTGAGGATTCTACTATTGATGCTGAGAGTAGGAATCTCATCTGACCTTGAATAACAGCAGTGCAAAACTGAGTTGGGGGGATTTCCAAGGCCAAAGGATGCATTTACCTGAGCTGTAGGTTGAAAAATAGAGTAGTGCAAAGGGAAAAACAGGCTTGTGCTAGGCCTTTCCCCTGGTGCGAGTTTCCCAGGTGACTCGTTGGTGTCCCAAACACTGATCCTTGCCTTCGGGGGAGGCGGAGAGCGAGGAGCTGCTCTGCTTCTCCCTGTTCTCTCTTGATCTGCGTTTCTGGCTGGTGCTGTCACCAGCACATTTGCTCTGCTGTTTGCCAAGGCTGCAGGTCCTGGCTGGTCCCTGTTCCCTGCGCCGTATCTTATGCGTCTGCATTTTTTTCCGAAGACCAGCTTCAGCTGGTTTGTGTGAAGTGCTGACTTCAGGCATTGTGCAGAGCATGACTCAGAGAGGTAGAGGTTTAGGGGAAAGGGAGGAAAGCCTTTTTAAGGAGTTGTAAGCTATAAACTACAGTGAAGAGTATTGGTAGAGGTGGCCTGGTTCTCTTCCAGGTTCAAAAAGGAAGAGTATTAAGGGCTTACGAAGAGCTGGCACGACTGCAAGGCAAAAGAATGCTTTATTGAGTGTGTAAATGCTCGTAAAGCCACTGGTAAACCTTGTAATGTTGTGTATGTGCGGGTGTGGATGTGGACACTGGGAGGAGAGGAGGGACGTACCGAGAAGGTACGTGGAGGTTTCCAGAGAGCCAGGTGTTCCCCGTAGAAGTAGGTTGATGATGGTCACAGTTGTCATCGGCAGAACAATGGTGGATGCAGAATCTGGTTCACTTCAACTCCCTGCTCTGGTTTCAGGGTCCAAAACAGGAGGTTTGTTGCAGAACCTTGTGTGATACCATCTGAGGGTTGTCTTAAAGACTTCTGAGTTCCTAAAGAGCAAAGAAACACAAAGGGGCCATGGGATCTTGTGGAGGGAGGCCATGGAGAGCACCCCACCCTGGTTCTTCTCTCTGTGCTGGGTCCATGGAGATCATGTAACAGAAATACAAATGTGGTTGTGTGATAAGAGGGGAGAAGGGCCCGTGTTTTCCCCCATTGCAGGAACTGCTTTGCATCTTCACCTGCCGTGGGGCAGAGACACCTGCGCTGTGGTTGAACACGAGGACGAAACAGGAACTTGGGGGGCAGTGGAGATGGCAAAGAGCAGGTTGGTCTGAGTCTGAGGGGCTGGGGGAAAGGAAAGGAGCAGCGGATGGGCTGTTCCTGGATATAATGCAGAATTTGAGAACCTCCACATATGAGAGAATACCCCCCCACCCCTTCCCTTTCCCATTCCCTTCCCTTGACATTTCTCTGAGGAGATGTCAGGGAAGGCGCTTGTCAGACAATTTGCTGACGTGGAAGCTTTGAAGGCTGCAAGATTTGCCTCCTGTGCAAAACCCAGCGCGAGCAGATGGGAGCTGTCTGCCCTGCTTGTGAGCGGCTCCCTCCCTCCCCACGGCCATGGACGCCGTAAGATCAGAGCTCAGCAAATGCACAAAGGGAAGCGCCAGGCGGGGCCGACAGCCTGTTCCTGCTGCAAACAACGCTGACAGAGCCCTCTGGGGCTGGGCGGCCTCGGAATTCTCCTTTCCCAGAGAGGTGGAAAAAGAAAACCTTGAGTTGGCTGCATCTCCTGAGCTTCCCCAGCCCCGTCTGCCTGCCCCGATCGCTCTCCAAACTGGGGGACACAACTGTGTGTGCCAGGAGGCTGCTTGTGCCCCAACATACCCAGCTCAACCCGTCCCTGCTCTCTTAGGAGCACCAAAGTACCTTTATGTCCTTCCCTGGTGTGGTTTGTGGAGTGTAACTGGGAAAAATAACTCTAATGTAGTCCTGGGAATTCAGGAAAGCTCTTCCCAGTGGCTGAACACTGGAAGGAGCCCTGCTCCATAGGGCTGCTCTCCAGGCACCTTTAGGGTTTGTATCATGGCTCAACCAGTGAATTCTTGATGATCTGAAAGGTCCCTTCCAACCCAGACAACTCTATGAGCTCTGGAGCTGAAGACCCACTGAGTTGTACAGGTTTTGGGTGGAAAGGCTGGAATAGCACCTCAGAGGAATAAAGGCCAGTTGTGAAATGGAGATCCACGTCTGCAGCTGGGTTTGGATCTCACTGCAGACTAAACAAATATGATTCTGGGAAGCTTCTTAGATGATAAGAGCTGAGAACAGGGGCGGTCATGTACATATGCATGAGCTGTGTCTGTTCTGCTTCGCAAGAAGCAGTTGTTTGTTGTGAAAATGTAGAAAGCATTTGAATTATTATTATTTTTTTCTTACGGGGTAGGATTTAACTAAAGAATAAAGGAATATTGTCAACCTTGGTTCCAACCTCACCTGCAGGAAAAGTAGAGAAAATATGGGGGGTAGCGTTGAATTGGAGCTGAGCTACCACTGGATGAAGACCTGCTTTAGTAAAATCAGTGATGTACACAGGATTAGCTTAATCTTTTGGGAATCTAATGCTAAGTACACCTGGTCACAGCACAATTTCTGTATCTGTTGTGGGGGGGGGGTGGGTGGTGAGGGGGGAATGTTTTTGTCCCTTCTGCTTAGCAGCTGGAGGTGCAAAGGGCGCCTGATGCTGCCAAAAGGAGATTCACTCTGGGCTCATTAGGGGCTTTTCTGTCCCTCCTTCATCAACCAACAGCTGGGACCTGTCCCAAGAATTCCCCTTTTCCTGCTGCGAGGCCGTGTCTCTCCTCGGATTTCCAGTTAAGTGGTGGCACTGCCTAGACCTGAGCTTCATGGCCCATGGAGACGGGCCGGGGGGTCCAGAGGTGCTTCTACACGTGTGCACACACGGGTGGGTGGGTGTGCACACACGGGTGTGTTTGTGCACACACAGAGAGATGCAGGTGGAGCTTCAGATGCTGCATCCACACACACAGATTGTGCCTGGCCCTGATAACCGTGTGTATTCACACTGCTCCCTGCAGTGTTTGCTCTTTGTGGTCTGTTTTCTCTTAAATTACGTTATCTGAATTGCCCTCTGCTTGATGGTACTGAGACACAAGAGCACGTAGAGAGCATTAAAAGGTGAGCACGGAGGGAGCTGGGTGGGATCTGGAAGGGATCCAAGGCTCCATGTCAAAACATCCCCACCCCATTCCTTGCATGGCTGGGATGGTTTGCAAAAAGCTCAGACTTCTCAATAAATTGCAGAGAAATTGGCACAAAAGTTAACTCTCGAAGGGGCCCAGTCCAGCTCTCATAGAATCCACAGGGAATCTAGTCCCATTGTGCTGCTGTAGCCAACGCTCACGAAGATTTTGCTTATTCAGCATAAGTTTAAGCTGGCAGAGAAGGGGCAGATGCCAATGTTTGTTATTGGCAGCAGAAATCAGGAGCAAGGTGATGGCCTGGCGATGAGAACAGCCAGGCTGAAGTTAATCTGAATTTGCCAGCTCTGCTGCTTGGGGACAGCAGTGTCCTCAGCCCAGTTGTCCCCTTAGCGCTGTCAAGTACTTGCTTTGGGTACAAACCAAGGGGAAATCTGAGTTGGAGCAGGGTTTTAGGAAGCTCAGGAGAAGCACAAGTCTTTTTATGTTGGTGCTGCCTGTTCCTTGTGCAGCTGAAGGACCTGGCTGGACAAGCATAGTCAGGCTGCCAAGAGTTGTTTTCTTTGTTTCAGTGAAGAATCAGGGGTCTTTCCTGCTCAGGGTGGCCGTAGGATTGGAACAGATTGGGCTCCTTTAGGAAGGGGAGATTGAAACGCTGCCCCTGCCCAGACCCGAGTGGTGAAGAGCAGATGCAGCCAAGAGGCAAATTCCCAGTTGCGAGCCAGGCTTTTTAACTGGTGCAGAGGGGGCTGGCTTATAAATTCAAAGATGTGACCCTGAGTTGCTTCTTAAGGTCCCTTCAAGGGCTGAGAAGCTTCCAGCAAGGTGGAAGTTCATATTTCTGGGTTCAGGTGTTTTATATTGAAATTCAGCCCTGCCAACCAGTGAATCCTCTACCTTGGCCCAACTGGGCTCCCCCAGGACTGTGCAAAGGCAGGGTTTTTCCTCTGGCTCCCCTTGTCCTCGCTGCCCCAGATAAGGTGTGTTGTATAATCTGCAGAGCACACTCCAGAGCCCTACGTGGGCGAATCCTGCAGGGAGAAGTGAATTCGGCGCTCAGGTCACAACACGTCCCATAGCTGTTTGTTGCCATGAGTATGAGCTGGCTCTTCGGGAAGCTGCCAGCGGAGCACAAATGGATGGATGGATGGATGGAGTCATCCTCTTCCATCCAGAGACTCCACATCACCTTGGTCCACTCAAAACTAGGTTGGAGAAGCACTAATGTGGAGGCTGTTGGGAGCAAAGGGTTTGTCTGATGCTAGCTCAGGTCTGGGGTAAACATGCTGCTGTTTCAGGTTTCTCTGAGCAAATCCAAAGCTAAAGGAACTTCAGGATTATTTTTTTTTTTTTTAGTGCCTTCTGGTCCACTGCTTTAAAAGAAAAAGACAGTTGGAGTTGTCCCCCCTTGTCTCATTTGGTTCTGGGTGGTTTCTGTTGTTGGTAGGTCAGAGCTTTGGTCTGAATTGGGAGAGCAACTGTTCTTCCATGTTGCCTTGGCTTCAAGAACTAGGGCTGAAAACAGTGTCACCCGCCAGGAGAGCTGTCACTGCGGGGATAACCTGGTGCAGAATCACCGACTTCAGTGAAGTTATACAAGGGGATGCTGCATTTACCCCATGTTGTGGTCAGGGAGATGGGCAGGTGTAAATCTAGAGAGGATCTGCAGCTATGGATGTGAGCTGGTAGGACCTTACTCCTTGTTTTGTATTTCTAACTCCTGCAAACTGCCCAAAAGGCACCAAATCACCTTTCTTATGCTGGTGGTGGTGTCTTTCAGCTTTATTATATTTATCCTTATATTTATCCTGCACACAGGAGCTGACAGATCAACTTGGCCACATGATGAAGAGTTGGAAACCAAGCCCCAGATATTTTCTATTCCCTTTTTAAGTGTGAACTGTTTTCCTGTGTGTGTTGGTGGGGCAGCTCAAAGGGGCCAATGTTTAGGTGGCAGAGATTGCTGGCCAGGGAAGAAAGTTTTTAGTTTTGCACTGGGACATTAACCTGCCTGGGAAATGTTGGAGAGAAAGATTTTGGGACTCTGTGAGTTGATCTTGGTGCTGTAAAGGTGGGGACATGGATGTTCGGGAGCTGGGAAATGTGCAGGCCGGGTTTGCTAATGCTAAAAAATATCCAGTCCTGTTTCTGTGAGCAGAAGTTGGACCCTGGTGGTACCACAGAGGCTGGTGCTGGGGGGGGGGTCTCATGGAGGAGCCCTTTTCTCAGAGGGGGATCCCCTCTCAGGGCTCCCAACAGCCTGCCCTGACCCTCTCCCCCTGTTCCCAGCCCTGCTCCTGCGTCAGAGCCCCTGCCATGAGTCATGGCTGGGATTCCTCAGCTCTGAAGTGGTTCCTTCTCTTTTTATTTATTTTTTTGCTTTCTCCCCCTCCTCCCCAGGTGCTGAGCTTTTTTTTTTTTCCAAAGCCTTGAATCGAAGGGTGTGTCTCTGAAGTCTCACAAACACACACGCGCAGGCCCCGGCAGGAACGGGTGAGCACCGTTCCCATTATGTTATGAATACCTGGGATCCTGCCAGGCCCAGCAGCCAATCTTCAGCCCCGAGACCTGCTGAGCTCTGGGGTTTTTTTTGCTCCTCTCGCTAAGTCATTGCTTTGCAGAGATGGACAGTTTTAATCTCCTCTCAGCGAGAGCCCGTGTTTTCCTACTCGCTTGGCCGGCTGCGATATCCCGGTTCCCACGCTTCGCAGCTTCCCAGGGGTGGAGAGTTGAGCAGGCAGCTCCGGCAGCCGAGCTGCCCATCCTTGTGTGTGACTCATCTCGGCCAACCTGCCATCGCAAATATTTTCTGTTGCCCTGCCCTACGGGCCAGGCACTGCCCCAGCTCACCCCGGGTCCCTTCATGGATCTCGACTCCATGTGCTGCATCAGGTTTGGGGGCTGCCTGGTGCGTTTGTGTGGCAGAGAGGTCTGTCGGGCTGGGAGGGAGCACAGTTGAGCTGTCTGGGTCCATACCATCTCCATTTCCTGAGATGGGCTTCTTCCACCTCCTCAAATGGTCCATGAGCTCTTGGTTGTTCCTGGTGAGGATGGTGCTGGGAGGGAGCACAGTTGAGCTGTCTGGGTCCATACCATCTCCATTTCCTGAGATGGGCTTCTTCCACCTCCTCAAATGGTCCATGAGCTCTTGGTTGTTCCTGGTGAGGATGGTGCTGGGAGGGAGCACAGTTGAGCTGTCTGGGTCCATACCATCTCCATTTCCTGAGATGGGCTTCTTCCACCTCCTCAAATGGTCCATGAGCTCTTGGTTGTTCCTGGTGAGGATGGTGAGGGCTGAGCAGTGTTTAAGCAGCTGTGCTTAAAGCTGGCAGAGAGGAGGCAGGAGCTGAGATTTCAGTGTGACCTCTCAAGTAGACAATAAATTGAACCCCAGTTAGAAGCTCTGATTACTGATGTTTGCAAAGGCCTGAGGGAACAAGCCTTCTGTAGAAGGTTAAGCCACCAGTGAAGACCTGCAGTCCATGCTGCGATACGCTGTTGGGCTTCACAGTTGAAAGCTGTCTCAGCCTCAACTGGCATCTGTGCAGAGAGAAGATGATGGGAGTGAGGTTGTAAATGGTCTCTGGACCATTTAGGGCTACAAAGATGCTGAGAGGGCTGGAGCATCTCTCTTAGGAGGAAAGGCTGAGGGACTTGGGACTTTTTGGTCTGGAGAAGAGAAGGCTGAGGGGGGGTCTGATCAATGCCTATAAATACTTAAAGGGTGGGTGTCAGGAGGATGGGGCCAGTCTTTTTCCAGTGGTGCCCAGTGACAGGACAAGAGGGAATGGTCACAAACTTGAACAAAAAGTTTCATCTAAACATGAGGAGGAACTTCTTGACTTTGAGGGTGGTAGAGCCCTGGAAGAGGCTGCCCAGAGAGGTGGTGGGGTCTCTGTCTCTGGAGACATTAAACACCCCCCTGGACATGTTCCTGTGGGACCTGCCTCTGGGTGGACCTGCTCTGGCAGGGGGTTGGACTAGATGATCTCCAGAGGTCCCTTCCAACCCCATCATTCTGGGATTCTTTCATTCTGTGACCACAGTGAGCTAAAAGCGTGTGAAACCCAGTACAAACAGACCCTGGTCTGAGCTGCAGAGTCTCACGCCTCATCACTAGTAATAATTTGACCTGATCTTTTTGTTTTCCTTTGTTTGCTCAGCAAAATGGACACCAGCTCACACACGTGTGTCCTTGGCATCACGACCGCGCTCTGGACAGACAGCATTTCCCAAGCCTCCATCAGCTTCCCATGCTGGAAAGAGGAGCATCCCCATCCCTGCTGAGACCTGACAGAGGTTAGCACAGACCACAATCCCCTCTCCTGCCAGGCAGGGACCACCTTCTTGTCCCCACCTGTGGGCAGAGCTGCTGCTTTTCCCAGTGCCCCTTTGCTTCGTGCCTCGGATTCCCCAAGACTCCCACTGCCACGGGGTGATGTTGCTCTGCAGTGTGAATGGTGGGTGTGAAGAAGGGAGAGCAGCTCAGGAACTGCTGAGAAATACTGGCTTGACTCCTGCCTTCCGGGAAATGAAAAGTTGCCCTTCCACACAGGCATCTCCCTACCCTTTTTGCCCCCACGCTGGGGCTCTGTCCTCCTGGAGGGGCTGAGCAGGATTAAATATGGTCAAACATCAAATGGCCAACCTTTGGTGCCATTTTGTTGGCTTCCTCCAGGCCCGTGAGGACCTTGTGGCTGCGCAGGAATGTGGGCTGGGTGGGGAGTGTGTGGAAGCCGCAGCTGGTGCTGCTTGGCCGTGTGTGCGAGTCCCTGGCACGCCTGGAGGCAGAGGTGTGGGACCCGTTGGCACTCCCACCCCATGAGCCCAAGGGCGACGAGCTGACACAACTCTCCTGGAATCTGGCCTGCTCTAACCAGGATTGTTGGCAGGCAAAGACCGAATCTTGGCAGCACAACAAGGGAACGCTGGTTTCTCTGAAATTCTTGGGCTGGTTTGGTCAGGGCGCTGGCATGTGGAGTCATGGCAGAGCTGGCGTGCGCAGAGGTGGGTGGTGGGGCCTGGAGACAGGACTTGTGGGGCTGGGGGCTGCTGGGCTGGCAGCTCAGGGTCTCCCCTATGTCCCTCCTGGCTGGTAGCACCTTGGGTCTGTCTTTCCCCCCCTCCCTGCCCCCCAGTTTGGGTCTACCAAGTGATGGGCCAATGTTGCCCTTCGTTCCTCCTCTCATCTTGGGCTGGGGCAGCGAGATGTGGTACCAGGACTGGGAGCCACTGGGCTAGAAGGCTGCCAGCCCTGTCCCACACTGGTTTTGGTACTGCTGGGAGTCCCAGCTGTGACAGGGGGATGCATGGAGTCCCCCCCACCCATGATCCAGTTACCCTGACCGAAAGCCTGGCTGGGGATGTCTCTGAGGTGAAGCTCCCTTAGCAGGTCTGTGCAGGCTCCTGTCTCCCAGGCGCTGTCTGGGAGGTGGAGACCCCAGGGCTGCCCTGGGTGGAGATGGCAACTAAGCACCAGGGATGGCTGCAGGACAGGAGAGGAGGCTTTTCACATGTCTGGGACGGTGATTAACTGGAAACAGTTGAAAGAAAAGGGCAACCCAGCCTTGCAGCAGACACCCTGGGCTCAGCTTGGGCTCCTGGGGGTGTCTAATGGGCTGAAACGAGGAAAGCCCCCACTGGGTCACTGTCCCCAACGATGAATTCACATGGGGTAGAATTTTCCCCTCCAGTTTTGTGCCAGGCAGGGAGTGGGGTGTGCGGGGGTGGCCTCCCCTCCCCTGCTGCAGGTAGGGAGCTCTGCACACCTGGGCAAGGAGGCAGGGTGTGGGCAGGGGAGGACGGGCCCTGGCAAAGCAGGCAAGGCTCAGGTGTTTGCATTCCTCCCCGGATTGGCCAAGGAGAGAAAAACCTGGCCTTATACGGGCAAAAAAGCCAGTGCCGGCTGCTCCTCCTCCTCCCTGGGGAGGGAAGGGCAGTGGAGAGGTGTGGATGGGCTGATGGGGTCGGGCATGTTTTTCCTCCACCCTTCCCTGCTCTCCCCTCCCTTCTCCAGGTGCCCTGGAGACAATTCCAGCCTTGGCTTCGTAGCCAGCCTGGCTGATTTCTGGGGCTTGCAAAGAGGCTGGTTCCCCCCAGCGAGGGCAGCTGGGTTTGTGTGTGTTTGTGTGTGTGTCCCCAGGAGCCAGGGAGGTGATGGGTGGGCAGCCAAGGGTGCCCTTTGGTGGGGCTGGAGATCTCTTCAAGCTCAGGTAAACAGTAGGGACGGGAGAAATTGCTGCCCACCTGATGGTTGAGCCTTTTTCCTGCTTGTTAAACTCCCTGGTCACTGTCCTGGGCTGCAGCATTTGGGAAAGAAAACTAAATTATAGCCCCCTCAACACTGTGCCATCTTGAGCTGCAGGCAAAAAACAAATGGGAGTAACTGAAGCACAGTTTTGTCCAAGATCATGCAGGAAAAGGAAATTAAACTCTTCTCTTTTTCCCCAGACTGGGAGAATTCCTTTTCCCAGCATCTGATTTATTGGGGTGAGCTGCTTGAATCCCTGGAAACGTCTGTGCCTGGGAGACAAGCCTGGAAGATCCATCTTTCTCCTTCTGCCTTGTGCCTTGTCTCCTGGAGTCACTCCAGGCACGAGCTGGAACCCGGGGGGAGCAGCTGTGGGAGAAGTGGGACTGGTGGATTAAACTGGGTTGGAAACTGAAGCGGGCTTGAGGGTATTTTTTGGAAGAGTGCAATTGTTCTCAGTGGGACTAGGTGTAGTGGAAAGTCTCTAGAGCTCTAGGCCATCCTTTCTCCACCCCAGGAACACGTTTTCATCTCGCTTCCCCCACATTTAATAACATGGAACGTGTGGAGGGATTTTTTCCCCCCCTCTGGTGCAGAGCATGGGCTCTGCAGATTTTCCCAATCTAAATTTACTTGTCCCTCTGAGCCCAGCTGCTCCGTGCCCTGGGAAGGACTAGATGATGGGACTATCTGCTTCCAGATGAGGTCCCTGACCTGTTTTAATGGGAGCCTGGTGGGTGCTCTCTGCTTCTGCCTGCCCAAAGGACAGGTAGGAGAAGAAGCAGAAATGCCCCCCCGTGCAGCTGTATGGCTGTTTCCTGGGGAGCAGGTGGGCTGAAGGCTGAGTTTCCAATGGAAAATGTGGTTTGGTTCTTTATAAAATTATTTTTAATGTTTTCCTGTAGGATTTCGCCCTAAAAGGATAAAGAATTGGTGTGTCTCTGCCACTCAGAAGGGGTCCGTGGCCTTTTTCATGGTGGTGCTGGCAGCACAGCCCCCAGCTGGAGCTGTCGGTGTCAGTCACCAAAGCCAGACTCCGAGGAGGTTGATTCCCTGGACTTGGTGGGATCTGATGGAGGGAGGTGCTTCTCACTCTGGATAACTCTGCTGGGAACCCATTTGCCTTCCCTGAGCAGATCCCCGGACTGATTGGAAAGCGTGTGTGGGCTGCGAAGGAATGAGATCCCCATCTGTGTGGAGAGAAACAAATTTGGGACCAGCCAGGCCGGGCCACGGGTGTGATTCCCACCAGGACCTGAGTTCTTGGTGGATGAGAAACATGCTCTGGGCTCGGGCAAACTTCTCTGCCTCAATCCCTTTGTAGCCACTGTTGTACCCTTCTGAAGCATCTGGGGAAAGATCTTGACCACGCTTCGGTCTCCTCTTTCTGGCTCCCTGGGAGCTGGTTTCCCTTTCTCTGGGAGGCTGGGCTTGCTGGAAGGAAGGAGGGGGTTGTTTGGGACGTGGCGGTTTAGATGATCCAGGGCTTGGAGGCCTCGGAGCCTCCTCTTTGGAGGCGTTTGCAATGGTGTCACCTGCCCAGGAGAGGGAGCCTGGAGCTCACACTTGGGTGCTCCCCACCCCAGGTATGTGGTGCCCTTAGATGTGGTCTGAGGCTCAGACTCTCCCTGCTTTGGAAGGCAGCAGAGGAGCCCAGCCGCTTCCCTCTGTCTGCTTTGGCATGTCTTCTGGACTCCGGCCCAGTGGCTGTTGTGCAGACGCGAATATTTCCCCAGAGAGCTTCCCTGGTGGAGTCTGTCCCACCAACACCAGCTCTGCCCCCTGCTTTCAGCACAGACGTTTATCTGGCCCTGGGTTTTGCCCCTGGGCTTTGTCTCGCAACATGGCTGTGACCATCTGATGTCTCCTTTCCCCACGCTTGGGCAGATGTTCCAATCTTTGGCTCCAGACAGGGCTTGAGGTCATCTTTGGGAAGCCTCTTGCAGTTGGAACTGATATGGTTTTACCTGGAGATGGCTGAGCTTTGGATTGCCGAGGTGGAGCTCACCAGATAACACGGATGGGATTGCCTTTATTCCACCGATCCCCTAAGCTGCAGCTCGATCTGTGGCTGCTGTGTTCGTTCCTCTGCTGACTCAGCATCTTTGCCCTGCTAGGACTGTCCCCCAGCACCCAAAAGAGGACTCTGAGACCCTGAGTTGATGGCACCGCCTGATGTTTCTTACAGGGACAAGGGGTGTGATGCCACTGGATAAAGGGAAGAAGGTACAGAACTTCCCCAGGGAATTCCACAGCTGGGCTTAGGACTGGCTGTGTCTCCGGTGCTAGAAGAGCTCCAGAAATTAGCCCTGAGGAAGGGGCTGGTCCTTCAGGTGAAGGCAGTGTGGTGGAGGGGGAAGGTCAGTGCCCGGGCACATAAAGGTGTCCCAAAGCAAAGGGACTGTCTCAGGCAGAGCTCAGGTCCCCTCCGTGGGGTGCAGGAATTGCTCTGCTGCACGAACTCATTGCCCTGGTGTGACGTGGCTTGATAGACGCTTTCCAACTCTCCGTGGGGAAACTGAGGCACAGAGCAGTGACGTGACTGAGAGTGAAATAGTAAGTGGGTCCTTTTCTCCTGGGTCCTAGAGCAATGAACCCAACCCAGGAGCCCGGCTTCCTTGTCCCCTGCTCTGGCCTCGGGACTCTCTCCCAGTCCCCTGGGTGGTGAAGGCCCCTCTTCAGCCACCTTTCTTTAAAGCAGCAGGGAAAAAATAGAATAAATCCCCTAAAACCATATGGCAGGGAGGGAATAGAGCTAGAAACTCTCTTCTTGCAGGACTGGGCTGCTTTTGAGCCCCTGCCCTTCCCAGCCTGGCCAGGAACACACATCTCTGGCCATTCCAGTTCCCCCAGATTGAATGTTGGGGGCTCCCAGGGCCCTCCCTGTCCATTCAGGTTTCATTCTGGGCGACACTAACTCTGTGTTTCTCCCTCCCCAGCTCACTGGGAGCCTCAGCCCCACCCTGCCTTACGAGAACTGCTCAGAGCACCCATTCATCTCCTGGGCCTCTCGCTCCTCCGGTGTCTCGCACAAACCCAGCATTGTTCCTCCAGCTGGAAGGGCTTTGGTCGAAAGGTTCTGCTGGGTCCTGCCTCCAGGGGAAGCTCTGTGCTAAAGGCTCCTGAGCTGGGAACAGCCCGTAGGACTGGCAGCTCGCTCACAGCTCCCCCCTTTCCCATCCCTGCTGGTTTGAAAAACCAGATTTAACACGTGGGGGCTCTTTCTGCTGGCCTGGACTGTCCTCCCCTCCTCTGCCCGTGGACCCCTTGAGCTGACCCCAAGAGTGCAGTGTTTCTCCCAGGTTTGACCCCAAACAGCAGAGCAGAGATGTTTACCGTTTTGGGTCCTCCAGCACCTCTGGGTATCTTTTCTCTGTTGGATCTTTGAGAGATGTGTAAATCCCTCAGCGAAGGGTGGTTTTGAGCAAGGAGCACCAAGAAACCCTGTGTGCTCTGGAAGGGCACCTCTGAAATGGGGGGCTGCAGGAAAGTGAGGTCCCCCAGGATGAGTCTGGGTCTCCTAGGATGGATCTGGGTCCCAGGTGCAGACGTTCTCCTTTGCAGGGGGAATTTAGCCAGGAGAAGCTCTGTGTAGAGGAGTATGGCAGTGGGAGTGTGGTGTCCCAGTAACCATCTGGAACACGTGTGAGCTGCTCTGGGATTTGGAGGCACGTGGGGGGCTGGTGGCAGGGAGGTCCCCAAAGCCTCGGCTCCGCATCTGCCCCTCCATCCCCATGTGCTTCTCCCCGGGGACATGGACCAAACATCTACCTGGGAAGCGATTTTCAGCTTCGTTTGGCTGCCAGAGTTTAGCCAGGGCCCTCAGCTGGGACCTGCTGGCAACTGGGGAAGGAATTGCTGTTTCAGGTGGGCTGTGCTAAGAAGTTTGGGGGGGAAAAAAAACCCAATACAACGCTTTCCATGACACTTAATACTTTATTATAACAGCCATAACCCTGGAGAGCGAGTGTTCTGGGGACACGGACGCTGTGGGAGTTGTTTATCCTACGGAAACGTGGAAATTCCACCATGTGCTCAGTGGGAATATACAAAGAGACTCGGAACAACTCCTCCTGGGAACTCAAAATCTGGGCACTCGAGGCCGCGGCAGTGGCTGAGGCCGGAGCCTGGCTTTGGAAAAGGAAATACTGGGGGGCACTGGCTGGACTGGGGTGTGCAAAGGGGCCACGGTAATGCCTGAGCTGAGGCCAGAACCGTGGCATCTACAAGGTTGGCTCTCGTAGCCGGGGGGGTGCCACGGCTGGTGTCGGCCAGGCAAGGGAAAAGCTGTGACATAAGTTCAATAAATACAAAGACAAGTCCTGCTCGTTGAGGTTAAATGGGAGCCAATATCCCATTTCTAGGGCCTAACACCACTCTGGGGGGGGTTCTGGGGTGCTCTCTGCTAGAGAGGTGGCTTGTGAGAATGAAAGTTTTAAGGGGGTTTAGCTTTGGTGGTGTGAGGGGCCACCTGAAAGGCAGTAAAATCAGTTAAATACTCTGAAGTGGGCAAGAATCCCCCAGTTTGTCACCAGATATGCAAATCCACCCAGCACAGGTTGTTTACCTGCATCTTCCCCACCCCCCCGGCGTCCGTTGGGGAAGCTCGATGCCACCTTCCTTGGAAAGCCACATCAGAGGACATGTCCCAGGCACGCTCGGAGCAGGGACAGGGCAGGGAATGACTCTGTAATACTGGTAAAATGCCTGGGCTGATGGTGCCTTCTGGCTGCGACAATAAAAGCTCGGGTAATAAATACTTGCCCCTCCTGCCACGTTCCCTACATGTAGATCTCATGGGACATGAATGCAAATCCTCTGGGGAAACAGACCTAGAGAGGAAGATGATGGTGTGGGTATGTGAATGGGAGAGCCTCTACAGTCCTGGGTTGGATTCTGCTGGTAACTGGTAATAAGAGATGTTAACTGGGGTGTTGTAAAGACATAAGAGACAGCCTGGAGTGGATCCTCATCCTTTGTCCCTCGGACATTGGTTTGAGTTGAGGAGAAAGTGCTTTGGCCTCGTTTGGCTCCAGATGCCAACGGGTCTCGTGTTTATGCCGTGGGGCTCAGTTTCTCCAAGCGCTCCTCGGTGGGCAGGGGACTGAGCTTTGGCCGGGCACTGCTGAGGGAGGCATCTTCAGGTGGCACTGAGGTGTCGCTGTGGCTTCTAGAGGGTGGCATCTTTGCACTGCTGCCGTTGGGCTTCTTCTCACCATCGGTGCTGCCTGCTCCTCTTGCAAAGAGCTTGGAGTTTCTCAAGGTGCTGGCAGAAACTGCCGGGGTGGAAAGGGGGCAATGAAAGGGTGGGGGTTAGAAACGTTCTGTTCACGCTCCGCTTCACCAAATTGTACGAATTAAAACCACTTACGGTGCTTTGGCTTGGAGTGGACGGTGCTGATGACTGTGGGTATTGGTTGCTCCATGCTGTGAACGCAAGGACAGAGGGTGAGGACACAGGTTAATCTTTGCGGTGCCGGAGGGGTACAGAGGACTGGAGCGCGGCCCCTGTGAGCTGGTCTACGTGGGGTAGAGCCAAGTGCATGGTTGGGTCATGAAAGCTCAATCAACAGCATCTGGGCAAAGCAACATCTAGAGAAGTGCTGGAACACTCCAGTCTGGGGAGTCTAAGGAGAACTTCAGAGCAAGAAACGGGGCCAAACTCTATGGGCGCTGCTGGGATTTGGTCTTTCTTTATCAAACCTTTGATACTGGACTCAAAGTTTGGGGTGTCTGTTTTCTTCCCAGGTGTTTGGGTGCCTCCCAATGAAGTTTAGTTTCATCATGAAGTTCAACAAGACCAAGTGCAAGGTCGTGCATGTGGGTCAGGACAACCCCAGGCTGGGTGGAAAGCGGATGGAGAGCAGCCCTGAGGAGAAGGACTTGGGGGTGTTGGTGGAGAAGTTCAACATGAGCCTGCAACGTGTGAAAGCCACTCGCATCCTGGACTGCATCAAACCAAGCATGGCCACTAAGGCAAGGGGGGGATATTTTCCCTCTCTACTCCACTCTCATGAGACCCCCCCTGCAGTGCTGCCTCCAGTTCTGGGGCCACCAACAGAAGAAGGACCTGGACCTGTAAGAGTAAGTCCAGAGGAGGCCACGGAGATGCTGGGAGGGCTGGAGCTCCTCTGCTGGGAGGGGGGGCTGAGAGAGTTGGGGGGGTTCAGCCTGGAGAAGGCTCCAGGGAGACCTTGGAGCCCCTTCCAGTCCCTCAAGGGGCTCCAGGAAAGCTGGTGGGGGGCTCTGGATCAGGGAGGGGAGCGATGGGACAAGGGGGAAGGGTTTGAAGATGTGGGGAAGAAATTGTTTGCTGTGGGGGTGGTGAGAGCCTGGCCCAGGTTGGCCAGAGAAGCTGTGACTGCCCCATCCCTGGAGGGGTTCAAGGCCAGGTTGGAGGGGGCTTTGGGCAACCTGGTCTGGTGGGAGGTGGCCCTGCCCAGGGCAGGGGGGTTGGAACAAGATGATCTTTAAGGTCCCTTCCAACCCAAACTGTCCTGTGATTCTGTGATCCCTTTCCCTCTTCAGGCCCAAGGAAGCCCAGCTTACCTGTTCTCCTCCCCTTCCATCAGCTTCCTATAAGTGAGGATCTCCACATCCAGAGCCAGCTTGATGTTCATCAGCTCCTGATACTCTTTCACCAGGTGAGCCATATCCTCCTTGCTCTTCTGTAGGGCTTCTTCTAGCTTGATTAATTTGGCTTTGGCATCCTTGAGGGCTGTTTCGCCATGTTCTCCTGCTTCTTTGATGTGCTCCTCCAAGTACAGGCACTGGTGTTGCGAAGGGAAAAGGGTGGAGGAGGCGTTAGATGTGTGGTAGTTTGAGACCTGCATGTCAGAGTTTTGTCACCCACCCTGGGACATACCTGGCTCTTTTGGGACACGATGCAGGACCTCAACTTCTGGATCTGGATGTTCAGGTCTGCGATCTCCCGGCGGCTGTCCAGGAGGTGACCCCCGTAGGTGCCTGACTGGGTGTTACCTTCACTCAGCTGCAGGGGAGATGGAAGAGTTGGGTTATCCATGTGTCTCCTCTGTAAGGATTCCCACTGCCCTTGAGGAGAAACACCAAACTGGGGAAAAATAGTGGGTGCGTGGAAGGTTTTTGAGCTCATTTTCTAGCTGAAGCTGAGCCAGGTGTAGAGCACGCTATTTCTTGGGGTTAATCACATCTTTTCCTGCTCTGTTTGGAGGAGCACCAGTGGAAGGTCAGTTGTATTTTAGGAGGCCAAGCTGCCACTGGGAGATGGCCCTGCCTTTCCCCACCGATGGTGCGAGAAGCCCAGAGTGATGAAACTCCTCATTTAGAGACCTGAGAAAGGAGTTGATCAGGGTTAGTGCCTCATGCCTCCCTCCATTCCCAGGTGTCCTCTGTCGCTCCACATCTTGCTGATTCCTGTAGTTTCTAGACTGATCTCTCTTCCTCTTCTTCCCCTGCCTCTCCCCAGTGGAAATCAGATAAGGAGACAAATACCTTTCTCCTGGTAAGTGCTTCAGCCTCCTCCCAGCTCCGAAGCGCCAGGGCTTCATACTGGGCCCTCACTTCTTCCACGATTCTGCTCAGATCCAGTTTGCAGACGTTGTCAATTCCCAGCACAACAGAAATGTCCTTAATTTCTGTCAGCAGCTCCTCGAGTTCCTGAATAGCAAAGAGAGAACAGAAATAGGGCAGCATGAATCGTTCTGCAGGCTGGTGGGGCTGGAAAAGGTGTCTTTGCCCAGCTCTGCTTTGGTATCTCAAGGAGCTGTGGCTGCTCTGGCCGTTGTTATAATCTGCTCTGTGTCTGGGAAAAGCAGGGAGAAACGGGACCCTTCTAGGAACACATCCATCACCCACCTGTTGTACTCCCTAGAGCTGCTCTCATGCTCTGGGAGACTCGAGCCAGCGTGGGGGACGTGGGGACGTGCCCACACAAGCTGCAGGGTCTTTGCTCTTGGTCAGGGACTCGGTCACAGCTTTAGAAAAGGAGCCAAAGAAAGATGAGTGCGGACTCCTCTCGGTGATCCTAAAAGTGATCCTTAATCCCTGTACTCCTGGGTGGTTTGTGTCCAGGCAAGACAGGACGTGATGCTGAGCAGACGGTGTTCATGTTCCCTTGGCAGCTCCTCCCCAGCCTCCTCCTGCGGGGAGTCACTCTTATCCCTGTCTCTGCAGTTGCTTCTGATTTACACCACTGTTAAGAGCGCAGGATACAGCTCTCCCCATCTCCTCCCTTTCATCTCGAGGGTTTTGTTCTTCCCTTTTGTGCTGAGGGCTCTAATCTCTTTAGAGAAGCGTTTGTGTACCTTGTTTGCCTTCCCCTCACTGGGGAAACAAAGGGTGCCCTGACATGATTCATGAGTAACTGAAAAATACCCCTCCACTCTCCCAAAGAGCAGGATTATCAGTGTACTTTTTCCCACTGGTGTTTAATCCTTGAGCTTCTTTGAGCAGGTTATTAGTTATATGAGAAAATGCTTGAGCATCCGCTGCAAGGAGGAGGGGGGGGGAAGAGAACCTGGTGGTTATTAATGAGGATTGAGGCTGGGATTTTCTTCTGATTCATATAAACATACTGTGAGCAAAGCTGTCAAGCAAAATTTTCCTCATTTGCCCTTCCAGTGGGTATGTGAGCCCGTGCGTTGATGTCAGTCAACTCAACAGGTACAGGCGAGAAAATGACTAACCTGAGAAGAAGGTGTTGAGAGGAGAGAGGGCAGAGAGAGAGGTGGAGGGTAAGTTCTTTGCGTGAAACATAGGTTAAAGAAAAAGCTATGTGGGGCCTGGAGGAGACCAGCTCAAGGAAGAGACTAGGTCAAGCAGATCCTCACAGCAGGATCTGATTTCCAGCGACCCCTGGGAATCGCTTTGCACCAGGAATAATCTTACAATTTTAGAGAAATTGAGGTTTCATGGTTAATTGCAGGCAGGACAGATATTCTAATGCAGTTCTGATATTATGCAGGTCCTTCTGTCTCTCTCTGCCTCAGTTTCCTCAGGACAGGTGCTAACATTCCTCTGTTAAGCATTCTAATTGTTTTTATCAGTAGGATTTAGACAAATCATTAGTATTCCCGAGTCACTGCCCAGCCAGCTTGGTGACATTTTACAGGCTCTGAGTAAGTGGCTGTAATCACTTCCCCCCCCAATTTGAGTGGATCCAGGCTTTGGCTGAAGGGCTGCAGCCTCTGCGTCCTTCCCCCCTTGGTGAGATCGTCCCTGACTGCAAATTTATTGTTTTAAGTGGAAATGGAGAAGGTTGGATTGTGTTAAAAAGCATCCAGCACCTCGCCCAGGTTCACCAGGGCTTGTCCTCTTCTGTCCTGAACCCTCCCTCTGGATCTGAACAGAATAATGTCACCTCCCTCGTCACCTGGGACGTTTGGTTTCATGGCAAAGGTTTGGAGCTGAGCCCAAGAGCAGCTGGTCAGAGTTAGTTTGGGGGTTCCTGATCATTTGGGGGGAGCCTCCCTGTAGCTGTGAGGCAGAGGGAACACCCTAATCAATTTAAATTAAAATGGAGATGCTTTAATTAAGGAGAGGGGATTAGCTCATGAGACCCTGCCTTAAGCCATCTAACAGTTGTGTGTAACGCCAGGCAGCTCCCCTGGACAAGCTCTCTTTTTGGTGTAAATCCAGAGCAATGCCCTCTCTGGAGTGCAACTGTCCACACAGAAATCCCACTTCTTTTTTTTTCCGTATCAGCATGTGTGAGCCCCAGGGCCACGCTCCCCGTCGCCTTTTTACCTGCTCATAAATGGTTTTCTTCAACTCCATCAGCTCTTGGAGCCCGTTGAGTTTTACCTCCAGCTCAGTTCTGTGCAAGGTGCTCACATCTAAATCCTACAGGAGATGGAAGGCGTGTTAATCACCAGTTTGGCTTTGTAGCAACAAGTCTTCTCCCACTGCCACCTCTCCCCCAGCAAGTGCCTTGTTTGTATTTATTGGGGGTTTTTTTGTATGTATGTGTGTGTGTGAGCACTTCGGTGGAAGTCTCGGATGAGGGAGGGTGGAGAAGGAAGCAGGCAGAGCTGATCCATACCCACTCATCTTTTGTTCACCGCAAAAAGCAGGGGTTATTGAAAACTCTGATGCCATCCACAGAAGTCACCAGAACTGCCCTTACTTGGCTGATGAGTGCGTCGGGGAAAACATGCAATTAGCCATAATGATCATTTGTGGGGAACGTTTCCTCTGTCTAATAATACCCTGCATTCCTGCACCTTGGATTATTATTTTTTTTTTTGATGTGAAGGCTGTGCACAAAGCCTCCCCTTTCAGCTGATACTTCTGGGGCAGGATGTTTAAACAGGGTGGGGCTGTGCTACAGGAAACACAAAGCAAACACATTTATCAATTTCCAGCCTTTCCCAACCCGTGATGTCACTCTGAGAGAAAACAGGGGTGTTGCCTCTGAGGGTCTTGGGGTTCAGACCCCTCCAGGCCAGGGCTGGCCAGTACCAACCAGTGGGGTGGGTGCGGGCATGGTCTGACCTCCAGGTGCTTTCACCGAGAGCTGTGGGGCTTTTCTGTCCCTACAACTGGCCCAGATTCACTTGTATTTTCCTATTGAAGCGGTGACTGTGGTTACTGCTCTCCTGTCCTCCTCGAGACCTTGTTACCTCACAAACATCAGTGGTGCAAGGACTCAGCCCAGAGCTCAGCCTGGACCATCATCCTCTCCAGGCCCTTCTGTGACCCACCAGAGCTGGTCTAGCTGAAAAGCTTCTCTTGCCTTTACCTTTTTGAGCTCCATGAAGGTGTATTCCATGCCGCTACAGAGGCGAATTTCATCCTCGTATCTAAGGAGAGGGGGGAGGAGAAAAGCAGTAAGAAATTGCACATGGAGAAAGACTCTGGGATGCCTAAGAGTGTCCTGCTGGCCCCAAAAAGCATCGTTATCAATGGTTTCTGCTCTCACTGTGGTTTCCCACCTCCCTGATGGACGTTAGAGAGCAAAAAGAGATATCTTCTAGGTGTGGGCATCTTGGACAAGAGGGAGGGTAACATGCCGCCACACGCCAGCTGCTCTGTAGTAACACCATGAGCACTTGAAGGCTGCAGAGCCCCAGAGTAGAGAGGAGGGAGCTTTAAATCTAATTTAATTTGAGGGCTAAGCAACCTCAGGTTACCTCCCATTTGCCACAGAAAGAGAGTAGGCTTGGAGAAGTGGGGTGTGGTGAGTTATTCCCTGTGAAACCCACATGCCCAAAGACTCCTAAGTTTTCATCCTAAGCCTTCCTCTCCTTTTTTTTTTTTAGGTATCCTCAGCATTTAATTTCAGGAGCCCCAGAATCTTCTCAAGGGAAAAAACTTTGGCTTGTGAACATTCTGAGAATCCTGAAGTGGTGTCACAATGTGACCATGTGCTCCTGGCGCAGTTTGGGAAATAACACGGGATCTGGCAAAGCAATCTGGGGAAAAGAGTGCCCACAGAGCAGAAGGTAACAAAAAACAGCCGGGGCAGGGTGGAGTGTGAAGGACTAAATATCCAGCAGAGGAACCAACCCCACAGGTGTTTAAAAACAGGTTTGATAAGAGAGGACCAGGATAGCAAAGACCTAGTCCAGGGGCAAACGCACCTCTTGATGGCCAGCAGCAAATGGGAGAGGGTTCCTCAGGGAATATACCAGCCCTTGGTGGCTCCTGGGATGAGCACGTGGCTGGGCCAGAGGTTGCTAAAAGCAGGGTTGTGACCAGGAGGCCACAAAGGTCTCTTTTGGGCCTGGTGTGTGACCAACAGCAGTTGATCCATTTGCGGTACAAGAACGTTACGTGATGGGCATTTGGGATCTCCTGCTGCGCTGCCAGATGTGACGTGGGAGTGTTGGCTCCTCTGCTGCCAGCAGAGCGGGTGGTGGCACCGTTTCCCGGCTCTTCTGTGAGACTTCAGGCCCCTCTTACGCTAATTTGCACACAGCGTTCCCAGGCTGTGAATTAAACCTTTTGGAGCTGCTTGGAGATGTCACCACACTGATAGGGAGAAGTCTGAGACCTTTGGGAATAAGTGAAGTGCCATGTCCTGACAGCGATGATGATAAAATGGGGAATGAGGGCCATATTCTGGTTTTTGGTGGTCTGGTTGTTCACCTTTCCTCTGTTGTACAAACCTTTAGGAGCTGTGCTTTGGAGCAGAAAGAGGAGAAGGACTTGGGAATGCAGCAGAGAGGATCACAGCACAAGGGGGTAAGTCATGCTCAGGTGCTGACCTGAAACACCAAACCCAGCTCCTGTGAGCTGTTTTGTCCTTGCCAGAGGGACCAGGGAGGGGATCTGATGGTCACAGTTAGGCCCATCTAAGGTTCATAGAATCATGGATAGCTTTGGGCTCTGACTCCTTGCTGTCTCGGTGCCAGCAGAGGGGTCATCCCTTGCCATCCCTGCTCTGCTTTGACAGTCACGGAATCATAAAACGGTTTGGGTTGGAAGGGACCTTAAAGATACATCTTGTTCCAACCCCCCTGCCCTGGGCAGGGACACCTCCCGCCAGCCCAGGTTGCCCAAAGCCCCCTCCAACCTGGCCTTGAACCCCTCCAGGGATGGGGCAGCCACAGGTTCTCGGGGCAACCTGGGCCAGGCTCTCACCACCCTCCCAGCCAAGAAGTTCTTCCCCTCCCTGAATTCCTCTTGAGAACCCCCATGATGTTAAACTCACCCTCTCCTTTCCCTGCTCTTACAAGGCCAGGCAGCATGGCTAACGAGATTTACCTGTCTGGTTTCTCTGCTACTCTAGCTGGAATGTTAGCTGTGCTGCCAGCAACTATGTGCTGAGCTTAATTACAGCCTGCCACTCTTCCTTCATCCTCGCTCAATCTCAGCCCGGTCCCAGGCCGTCCCAGCCTGCCGAAGCAGCTTCGCGCATTGCCGGGCGCTGACATAATCTCCCATATTGAACAAACAACTCTCCTGACTGCAAGAGAGCAAGCCCAGCCAGCCAAACGTGCTCCCTGCACGGCTCCCCAGGGACCTGGTGGCCGGGGAGATGACTCACCCGGGGATGGAGCATTCCACAAACACATTACAGCATTTATCTCCTTAGAGATAATCCTGCAGCAGCCGTGCATTAAGGCGTAAATCCATCCCATCTCGATTCAAGCACTTAAGAGACACTTGAGACAGGTGTCTGGTCGCCTTGGGCTCCTTCCATGGGCCGTGAAGCAAAATGAGAGGTGAACCAAATCTCAGGCAGGCTGCGTTCCTCTCTGGATGTGCCTTTGAGATTACTTTAGGGTGAAGATCTAAGTGGTGGGATGGATCTGAGCCCGGTGGCATGATATTAAGTCATTCTTCCTCTTGTGGAGCAAGGAAATGGGGCAGGGAGTAGCTGAGAACCAGCTGAGAGGTTGAAGGTAGCGGTGTGTTGACTGTCTAGTCTTCGGGGGCAAGATTTAACCAACACAATCCCTGGATCTCAGAGATGGATCCTCCAAAGGAGGATTCTTTCCTGCAGTATCTCCTCAGTGCCCCACCAGAGTAGGTCAGTACATGCAAAAATTCCCTGCTTTCTCATTCAAATGGGTCTTTGCTTGTGCAAATCGTGCATATGCGGAGCTGAAGGAAACAGATGTGCACCTTTGAGCAGTCATCTATTTGGGTGTGTTTTGGTATTGGATTTTTAGCTTTACTTCCTAAAGAAGCAGGATTGGAGGTCCTGTGCCAGCCTCTGACCCGCTTCCCTTGCCCCCTCTCTAATCTTCTCTGCCTTTGGAATTTCCAGTCAATGGCAACCTGATTTGAGAAGGAGGTGCAAGTGTGCTGGCTAGTTAAATCTCCTGCATGTTTTTTTGGAAAGGAACCCCTGGGTGGAGAAAACAGCCAAATTAGGACCTTACAGGGGCGCTCTGATGGGCAGATTTCCCATCTGATGGGCAGCAGCCTCCTTGGGTGGTCACTATGTTCATGGCGTGTTTCTTCTGGAGTCTCCTATCTCTTGGCTGAGAGCGTGACCAGTTCCATTTGCCGGTGCGCTTATTAGCTTTTCCTCCCCCCCCAAGAAAAAAAATTTCCCTTGGGAAAAGAAACCTCCCAAGGAGTGGGAAGCCTCCAAAATTTGCATGGTTTGGGCAGACCATTTGCTCCAGCAAAACAAACGGGGCTGAGGCCGCCTTCTGGAAGGCGCCATGCGGGACTCGGCGGAGCCGGCGTGGGTTAGGACGGGCTTGGATGGCTGCCTGGAGAAGGCTCAGCCGAAGCTGGGCTTCTCTCCCCGTGAATCACTAACCCCTGGGAGCAGAGGGTGGATTGTCACCCTCGCAGAAAGCCACCCGACGCCGGCTCTGGGTGTTAACAGCACCCAATGACAGGGTGGGTTTTGCCTCTTCCCCCTGCTTTAGGTGCCCCCCGGCGGGGCTGGTGCCTTGGAGCTCACAAAGGGGAGAAAGCAGAAGGGAGAGGCTCTGCAGGTGAAGGAGAAGCGCTTTGGGGAGCGGTGTCACCTCTGGGTGTTTTCCCCCATGGCTCTGAGGTCCCACAAAGCGGGAACCCTTCTCAGGACCGATAGTTGGGCCAGGCGTAAAGATGGTGCTTGCTGTGGATTCTCTGCTGTCTAATACTCTGTTTGTGCGCATGCTGCGTCCTCATCCCTCTGTGGGGTGGGTGTGAGGCGGGTCCTGTTCCTCTAATCAGTCTCCTTTTTAATTTTGAGGGATGTAGCATCCCCGTCATGTCTATCCTGTTGTCAACTAGGTGGTAACTGCCCAAGGAAATCAAAAGGTAGGGGAAAACACCCAGCCTGTTTGTGTATTCTTTATCCTTCAGAAATCAGGCTGAAAAAAACCCCAAAGTACCAACCGTAGGCAATTAATGAGGCAATTACTGGGTACAAATATGAGTACGAACTGTGAGAGCGGATATGGGTGACTGATCTGACATTCTCCACCAGCACAACTGTTTTCCTCTCTGGGTCCTGATTCTCAGGGAATCAGCCAAGAAGCAGCTTTTATAACTGCAGGGCCACAGAGCAGGTATTTCCCCAGGGAAGTGGTGAGGAAGACCGAGTGCTCCAGAGAGTGATGAAGGTCTTAATCTTTTTAGGGCAGGGAGTAAATAGCACAATCCATATTGTGGCTTTGATCCCAGTTCAGAGTTGGTGCCTTGCAGCAGAGCAAGCATCAGCGAGCCCAGGTCTTATAGTGAAACCAGCATCCAAATAAAGAAATATCCAAAAACATCCAACATCCAAAAAACAGGACACCCGCCACAAGGAATTTAGGGATTTTTGGGCACCTGGGTGTCAGTGTGTCCCTTCTTGAAGCACCCTGAGCATAATGATTTCAGCATAAGGTCAAGAACCAAACTCCTAACTCTTATCCCTGCTGTGTCACCAGCTCCCTCTGTGAATTGAGTAGGACATTTAACTGCTGTGTCTCCGTTAAGGTCTGTAACGTGGAGGTATCGGTTCAGCCCCTAATTTGCAGACACGTCGAGCGTCTGGTTTAATCAAAGTCTGCAAAGAGCTTTGAAATCCTTGGGGTAGATTCTTTGGAGAAGGCACCATTATTATTTATGTATTGCTTTGTGCATCAGGAAGAGGTTTGGGCTCTGACTCCCTGCTGTCTCGGTGGCAGCGGATAGGTTGTCCCTCACCATCCTTGCTCTGCTTTGACAGTCATAGAATCATCTTGTTTCAACCCCCCTGCCCTGGGCAGGGCCACCTCCCACCAGCCCAGGTTGCCCAAAGCCCCCTCCAACCTGGCCTTGAACCCCTCCAGGGATGGGGCAGCCACAGCTTCTCTGGCCAACCTGGGCCAGGCTCTCACCACCCTCACACCAAAGAAGTTCCTCCCCAGATCCCGCCTTAATCTCCCAGTTTTTGGCTTAAAACCCTTCCCACTCATCCTATGGCTCCACTCCCCAAACACCATCCCTGGAGGGATCTAAAAGCCGGTGCTGAGGGCCATGGGGCAGTGGTGGGTTGGGCAGTGGTGGGTTGATGGATGGACTGGATGATCTTCAAGGTCTTTTCCAACCCAGGGAAGTCAAGGAATCACCACAGAATCACAGAACGTTTTTTGTTGGGAGGGACATTAAAACAGCTCCAAGCCTCAGGACACCTCCCATCAGCCCAGGTTGCCCAAAGCCCCCTCCAACCTGGCCTTGAGCCCCTCCAGGGATGGGGCAGCCACAGCTTCTCGGGGCAACCTGGGCCAGGCTCTCACCACCCTCACACCAAAGTAGGTCTTCCCCACATCTCAGCTCCATCTCCCCTTTTTCAGTGTCAAACCCTTCCCCCTCGTCCCATCTCTCCCCTCCCTCATCAAGAGTCCCTCCCCAACTTTCCTGGAGCCCCTTGAGGGACTGGAAGGGGCTCCAAGGTCTCCCCAGAGCCTTCTCTTCTCCAGGCTGAACCCCCCAACTCTCTCAGCCTGTCACTTGGCAGTGCCCGTACGTGGCTCTGCTGCAGATCAGCGTGGAAGACTCCAGAGATCTTGTGTGGGCAGATGGGTGTAACTGTTGGGGAAAGTATCTAATTGTGGATTCCTCTGTGGTATGCAAATGGCACTGATAATAAGAAGAGCATTGTCTCCTTGAATGAGCCATGGCACATCTCAAATGCTCTTATCTGAAGATCTGGGAGCTCTTGGCAAAAGCACTGATAAGCACGTGGCAGCTGGTCTGCCCTTCAACTTTCAGCTGCCTCAGTATTTTCTGTCAAGACATTTTCTGGGTAAAAGTCTGACTTCTTGGTCAAAGCTGAGTTTTGCATTAAATGCTGTGGGGGAAGGGAAGCGGGGTTTGTTAATACTGAGCAGCCTTGGTATGTGAAATGGTTTGGGGGGAAAGTTCTGGCCTGTGATAATGGTGTGGAGAATAAAAATTTCTCTGGTTTAGTGGCCGTCGTTCCCAGTAATACCATTCCCCGGAGCTGTTTTCTGGCTGGGGGTGTTTCTCAGATACTCTGCGCTCTGATATTTTGCTTTTTATGGGTTTCCTTTCATCTCTAGTTAACAGGGAAGAGGAAATGATGCTAACTTCTCACTTACCCACCCAACTAGGATTTTGTTCCTGGGAATAAGGGACTGCCTGGGTTAAGTCAACCCCACGCTATTCTGTGTGCCCCC
>NW_015091014.1:219460-222668 GCF_001431845.1 Calidris pugnax | reverse complement strand
GCCTTGTAAATACATCCCCCCCGCCCCGTGTAAAATTCAGCCTGGATAGACACCTACTTGCTTCGAAAGTTATCCATGTTGCTCAGGACCTTTGTCAGCTCCAGCTCAAGATTCTCCTGCTCGTAGTTGAGCTCCTTCATCTCTTGGTTCATTTTGCTCATGTACTGGTCGTAGATGTCCTTGATGTCCGACTCGGAATGGGAATTGTCTTGATCCTTCAGGAAGTTCCACCTCGTCGTCAGGACCTTGTTCTGTTGCTCCAAGGACTGGACCTGCAGAAGAGGTTTCAGAGACATCAGTTAACACCGAAAGCCCCGATCGCAGCTGGCTGCTCCTGGCAGGGCAAGGAGACCTTTGGAGTGGTGAGAAGCTGCTGGAATCAGCAGAGATGTCCAGATTCCAGTTAAGAATGAGAAATCCCCTGAAGATCAGGCCTGAGGGTGAAGGGTTATAGGGACTTTCAGAGGTTTTACACATTGCCTACTTATTAATTTCTTGCTAGAAACTAATTCTCGCATCAGTTCTCACATTGACATTATTTTTCACATCAAAAATGAGTGAGTATCTCTTAAGTCACTGAACAATAACAGCCGTTCAATGCTGGGCCCCCTTGCCTCCAAACATATTGAAGTAAAAGCTGAAATTCCACCGCAGGATGTGTCCAGGGTGAATGGAAATCTGATTGACTGCCTCGGAGTGGCATGAAGAAAAGTAGCTCCTTTCGCATCATGGCGAAGTTTAAGGAATGAATCAGAGTCCTGGTTTGTATTGCAAAGCGCTGTAGACAAGGCCTATGGGAACTCTTGAGAATAAGAGAAAAAATAATTACAGACTCCCCGTGAGGTCTGTGTGTGCCTGTCTGCTCCCGAGAGGATACGCTGCACGTTCAGCCACCCACCGTCTGATGAATCTGCCGCTCTCCTTTCCTAATATTCACAATCTGAGCAGGAGCACTCAGTGTTTAACAGTTTTCATCTTCAAAGCTCTTGTCTAACTTCAATTAATTATCTAATTGCTACCTCTCTCTCTTATTGCGCTGTGAACAAAACCAAACTCCTTCAGTCACGTTTTGGCTGGGGATTTTTAGGAGTTGCCTCCGACGGCGTCCTCCCCTGTGTCCTGGAGATGATTCCAACGCTGACACCGTGCCCGGCGTGGGGTGAGCAGTGGCTGCAGGTGCCATCGGGCCTTGACCTGCTTTGACTTCAGCTTTCTGTGGTCCCACACAGCATCGGTGCCTTGAGGAGAGGGAGTTCCCGGGTGTTGAGCACTGTACAGATGCACATGGGCAGAGACAGCTTTTTTGGGGGGAAGAAACTCAGTCTGAGCAGAAAGAAACAGGAAGGGAGGGTGGCCAAGAGAAGGATGAGCCCTCAGATGCTTATGGGCATCAGCTGAAGGGGGGCAAGTGTTGGGATCTTGAAGATCTCGCTGTTGGAGACCTTCTTCCCAATATCTTAACCCATGGCCATGGACATCCCACCAGTAATTCCAGGCTGCTGGAATTGTCCTGGTGCACAACCAGAGCGGCACACTCTGCGTGCACACGTGAGGCTGAGAACCAGATGCTGCTGCAGCGGAGCCACAAAGGGACATTGCAAGGGGCACAAGTAAGTGGCCTCTGGGGCCACCAGGAGCCAAATGGGCCATTTGCTCCCTCCATCTGAGGCACCTCAGGGATGGTGACAGAGCATCCTACAGCGGGGATCAGCCTGTGGGATTGGCTGTAGGGAACAGCCTCTTGTTTTAAGGAGCTTCTCTGCTGCTGGGATGGTAAATGGATGGATTGAACGTGTTGGCTCTGGTTCTAAGTCCATCTTGGACCCTCAAATCAAGTCTCAGTTCCTGATCTTGCTCCTAATCCTTCCTTGCTCTTTTTCCCCTCACTAACTCCAGTTTCTTTCCTGTTCCCAAGCCGTGCCCATCCTCTGGGCTGAACCCTTTACACCTTGGTTTCTCATACAGTGTCCTTCTGAGCAGAAGTTCTTCCTTGCAGAGTCTTTTAACGTGAGTTTTGCAGCAGAAGGATCACCCAGATCTGGCCAAGCTTCCTGGAAAATCATGCCTGAACACAGAAGTGACTAAAGCTTGGTCCTCAGAGGCCTCTAGTCCTGCTGAGGCCAAAGGTAGGGCTTCAAACACGAGCTCCATCACTTGGAGCTTGCTCCCTGGCTTCCACCTGGCTGGACAATAAATACCAGGAGATCTGGAACAGCCTGCTGGAAAACCATCAGCAGCAAACTCCCAAAGTTACTGTGGTCAATTACCTGAGGAATGAGCCACTCAGGCTTGAGACCATCTGAATTCCTGATTAAAAAGCCAAGTTCTCTTTGACAAGGAAGTGTCATTACCTCCCTCTGGAATGATGGCCTGAGGCAGATGGCTGAAGTTTGCCACTTGATGGACCACTTGAGGTTACAGCCTTCAAAGCCAAACACACGAGCAGCCAGCACTAAAAGTCAAAGCCACCCATCAAAGGTGGGATGTTTGTATCTTCTGTCCATCCATTGGGCCCTCTAGAGCCCACGTATCAGCAGCCACCAGACTGGGAGTATTGGGAAACCTGGAACAAGATGGACTTCCATCTCTCTTTGCATGGCCCAGGCTGGTGCCTGGGGTCTGGCTCACACGTTGTCACTGCGTGGTCCTGTCCCATCTCAAAACCCCAAACCCCAGCTTCTCCACCTAGGTGGTCAAAGGACCAGTCCCGCAGCACAACCCACCTGGGTGATTTCCAAACCAGGGGTTCTCCAGATTGACGTGGCCGAGAACCCAGCCGTGAAGGCTGCCACATCCCCCCAGCCCCCGGTACCACCGCACGCACGTTTGCACACGTAGGTGTGGCTGGTTCACGACTGTTCACTTTGGATAGATGCTACGGGAGATGCTTCTGCTTCCCCCACCCTTCTCCTTCCCAGTGTGAATTCAGGTCCTCTTTAGAGGTAGAGTGGAAACAACAACAAAAAAAAATAAAATCCCAAGCCCTGGTAGGTTGGCAGCAGGCGCCGGTGCCGCAGCGTGGAGTGAAGCAATCCTCCTCTCCTAGGAGATTACCATCTGTTTACAGAGCACCAGGGCTTTGCAGAAACCTGCCTCGGCTGGATGAGTTGTTTTTCCTTTGAGAAAAAAAAAAAAAAAAAAAGGGGGAAAAAAAAGAAAAAGCCTCGGATCAGCATGACACACCAGAAGCGTCCTCATCGCGCTGCAT